>NW_006408602.1:5685244-5699676 GCF_000296735.1 Chrysochloris asiatica | reverse complement strand
AACAACAACAACAACACCTCCAGTGAAGACATCATTGTTTATGGTTCATTTCTGTTACTTCTCAAAGTTGATGCAATACTTGCTCAAATGGTAAGATCTGAGAGGTATAATGTTATTTGGGTCTCCTCAGTTTCACTATCCCAAATACACCTTCTAAACAATCAAACTACATTCTGGGAGAGGTTTTCCCTCAATTGCCCCATGTTTTGGCAACCAGATAATCTGGTAGCCTTAAATTCTGGTTTACATATTGAAATAACTTATCAGACAGAGCTCAAAGTCAAGATGAAATTCAAATTGTTTAGTCAGGAACTTATCTTTTAAAAAAATCAAAGAAAAAGGAGAAGCTTAGCAGTTAGATTTCTACCGGAAGGTTTTATGTTTAACCATGAGTCATCAGGAGCTCAACTCTGCAAACTGACCCACATTCCTGCAAGACCTTTCTCCATTTTATGTAGAAATCCAGGGTGTTCAATCGCTTAAGCACACTGTTGTTGTTGCTGTTGTCAAGGCTAACGAGTCGGTTCCAACTCATAGCGACCCCATATGGATGGTTTCCAAGGAGCAGCTGGTGGGTTTGAACTGCCAACCTTGAGCTTAGCAGTCCAGTGCTGATCCTACAGCATTCACCACACCAGGATTCCTAATAAATCTAAGCAATCACCAAAAACTAGTAAAGATTTTTACCACTAGAGCTGTGGTGCTGTGGGTTAATGCACAAGACTACAAGGTTGGTTTGAACTACAAGCTTGGCGGTTCAAGCTCACCAGCCACTCCTCAAAAACCATATACAGGGTCGGTATGGGTCGGAACCAACTCAACAGCACTAAACAATAACAACAACAAAACTGTTTAGAGTCTGCCCAAAGTGATGGGCCTTACTCAAATTAACTCAAGGATACAAGTTCCTTGAGATAAATGCAAATTGTTAACTACCTGACTTATAAAACTGGGAATTTCTACAACTTCTCAAAAAATATACCCATCAATGTACTGAACATCACATTAAAATTCTGTGGAATGCTACTTTTCAAGGGCAGGGTTGAGTTTTTGTCTCCTATCCTATTATTCTCCTACTAACTGCTCTTGTCCTTTAATGTAACCATTTAATGGTCTGGATTACAGCTCACATTCCCCTTCTCAAGAATCACTAAATCTAGAGGCAGAAACCTCCTGTGTGCCAAGCAGTATCATATTGGAATAGATCCCAGTTTCTTCAAAGCCAAGATGAGATAGCCCTGTTAGAATCAGAATGGGTCGTAATAATAGTCTCTAGAGAGTCTGAAAGATAAAATTCTACTTGTCAAAGATGTAAAACCTTTTATCTAAATAACTTGAGGCCACTGGGATCAGCCCCTGCCCGTCTATCATAGTAGAATAAGCACCCTCTCATCTGCTAATAACCAGGCTTTACTCTTCACAGCTCAGTCGTTGTTGTTAAGTGCTGTTGAGTCGGTTCTGACCCACTGAGACTCTGGTAGCGTAGTGGTTATGAATCGGGCTGCGAACCTTAAGGTCAGCGGTTCGAAACAACCCACTGCTCCGCGGGAGAATGATGACGCTTTCTACTCCTGTAAAAGATTTACACCCTCGGAAACCCTGTACAGGGTTGCTATGGGTCGGAACCGACTCGACGGCACTTAACAACAACAACATAGGGTTTCCAAGGAGCAGCTGGTGAGCTTGAACCACTGACCTTGCAGTTCAAATGACTTTTCAGTCTGGCGCATTAACCCACAGTGCCACACCGGGACTCCTCATAGCTCAGTGGATGTGGAAAAAATCACTTACTGGGATGAATGGGATCGGGACCAAGTGGTATCTTAACAGGAGTCCCTGGGTGGCACAAGCAGTTAAGCACTCAACTAGCCAAAAGTTTGGCAGTTCAAACACACCTCAGAAGATAGGCCTGCTGATCTGTTTCTGTAAGGTCACAGCCTTGAAAGCCCAATGGAGCAGTTCTACTCTGCACACATGAGGTTGTCATGAGTAGGAATCAATCCAACAGCAATCAACAGCAAGAGGTCAATTAATTATTGCTAACTGCTCAACAAATTATCCTGCAACTTCAGCATTTTAAAATAACAAACATTTATTCTCTCTCAGTCTCTGTGGGCCAAGAATCCAAGCCCAAAAGTCTTACAAAAATCAAATAGTAATTTGAAAATATTTCTGAATTTGTTTAGAATACTATATTTTGGGGATTTTTCCATATGTTTCTATAACATGTTATCAAATTAATTATATTTCCCTTACATTTTGTTTTTCTCAATGTGTTGTTGTTAAGTGCTGTCGAGTCAGATCCAATTCACAGAAACCCTGTTTAGGGTTTCCAAGGAGTGGATAGTGAGTTTGAACAACTGATCTTGCATTTCAAACCGACCTTGCAGTCCAGTGCAGTCCCACAGCGCCACATCAGGAAATTTTTTTTTTTTTTAATTTTACACTTTAATAAACACACTTTAGTTTCCTCTTTTTTAAAAAAAAGAATCCAGGTGGGCTTAGCTAGGTGCCTCTGGTTCAAGGTCTCTTGTGAAATGTCAGTCATCAACGTATGCACAGAAAAATCTGCACATGGATGCTTATAGCAGCTTTATTCATAATTGCTAAGTAACTAATAGATGAGTGAATAAACAAACTGGTACATCCATACAAGGGTATTCAATCCATAATGAATACAATTATTCGGCAATAAAAAGAAAGAAGCTACAACCTTGCAACAACAGGGCTCTGTAATACAGGGATCGAGGCACAGTCTGAATGGGTAAGAGAGGTAATAATGTTAAGATGCTTCACTGTCTTGTGAATATTGGTTTCCCTTGCCTACTACTGTAAAATATACACTTGAGTGGGATAGAAAGGAATGTCGGGAAACATGACTACAGAAAGCATGTAAGCCCATTTTCAGCCTATAACTGATTGGAATACCTAAAAGGGGTTCTAGAACTTGCTCAGTGAAACAGGCTTCTTGCAGAGCCTTTGTAGTTTATAGGACCTTAGATGGAATCCTGAGCCCCATCCAGAACCTTGTGAAGTGGGACATTCCCATTTGAAAGTACACGCAGACCAGCCAGAGCAGCTAGAGGAGCAGAAGACACTTCTTGAAAGAAAAACCAGTAGGAAAAAACAAAAACGGCATTCTGGCTATTACAAGAACAAGCACCAGAAGGCCATCAGGCAAGCAATCAAGACCCTTCAGGAAAAAAACCCTCCAAGACTGAAACTCATAGGGAATACACAAGTAGGCATGGAAGCTCACCGGCAATGGTGTTGTTCTATATGTGAGTGGAAGTGGGGAAAAGGCAGTAATGAAGATAAGGGCTGAATTAGACCACATTCCATAGACGGCTGTTGACCTTGAGATGACAGAGGGAAGAGGAAGCATTGCTTGGTCTGAAGTTTGGGGAGACTTGGGAACTCCTAAGCCCATGGGCACTGACCTAGCCATGGAGGACAAGAGCTGAGAGGGAAGAATCCAGCTAATATGAAGTAAGGGAAAATGCAAAAAACGCCCAAACTTGCACAGTACCTATTTGACCTAGCTTCGATGCCTTGATGATCAAAACTCAACTAGAGGAAGATAAAGACATTTGATAAAGGAAGCCAAGTGTAAATTGCTACAATTTGATGAACTTGATCTATACTTATGGATGTAGTAACTCAAAATACCAACTAAGAGGGGAGGTATCTTCACATCAAGGATCAAACCTGTACACATGGTTGATATGGATGGGAAACTTAGACACCTAAATGGGGGGGCGGGTATTATAAAAACATGAAGTGGAGGGCTTACAAGCTTTCAAAAGAGAGTTTAGTTTCAGAGTGTGCAGGAAAAGGTAGACTCCCCAATGAATAGTTCTCATCTTGTCTAGATGGGTTTAGTGAAAGGAGATGGGGACAGGATTCATTTTTAAAGCTTATAAATCATTCCAATGTAGTATGGAATTAAAAGCCATGAGTCTGTATGACAAAAATTATATGAATAAAATTGTAATGTTATATTGAAAAATATAAAATAAGAACTGAAAGGAACACGCAATCTTTGATAAGCAAATCGGATTTCATGACATTGCTCATTTTTTTAATTACTTATATAAATGAATGAAATTGCAATCAGAAAGTCAATAGTTTTTGTTTTTAAGAAAATAATGCTGAAGTTTGTATTTAAAATGATTATTATTAAAGAATTGTTTTTAGAGCATTATGATGCCTTTTGAAATATTAAAAAGTACTGTTGTTGATAAAAAAAAAAAAAAAGAAAGAAGCTATCAAGTCACAAAGTTACAGGGAGGAACCTTTAAATGCATATTGCTAAGTGAAAGGCACTAATCTGGTATGATCCCAACTTTTGGAAAAAGCAAAATAACAGAGACAATGAAAACAATTAGGGGTTGTGGGGAGGGGGCAAGGAATAAAGAACACAAGGTATTTTTAGGGCAGTGTAACTATTCTGTAAACCAGTGAACACATGACATTAAGCATTTGTCAAAATCCATAAAACTGTACAATACAGGAAGTGAATCCGAATGTGAACAATGGACTATATTATATAAAATAATGTATCAATATTGCTTCATCATTTATAACAAGAATGCAAGATGTTAATGTTAGGTGCCATCGAGTTGGTACCGACTTATAGCAGCCCTATGTACAAAAGAATGAAATATTGTCTGGTCCTGTACCAACTTCACAATAGTTGCTATGCTTGAGCCCATTGTTACTGCCAACTGTTGAGGGTCTTCCTCTTTTTCAGTGACCCTCTACTTTACCAAGCATGATGTCCTTCTCCAAGGACTGGTCCCTCCTGTTATTATATCCGAAGTATGATGAAGTCTGGACATCCTGACTTCTAAGGAGCACTCTGGCTGTACTTCTTCCAACACAGATCTGTTTGTTATTTTGGTATCCCATAGTACTTTTAACATTCTCCTCCAACAGCATAACTCAAATGCATCAATTCTTATACAGTCTTCTTTATTCACTGTCCAACTTTCACATGCATGTGAGGCTACTGAAAATACCTTGGCTTGGTTCAGGTGCACCTTAATCCTCAAACTGACATCTTCATTTTTCAACACTTTAAAGAGGTCTTGTGCAGCATATTTGCCTAATGCAATATGTCATTTGCTTTCTTGACTGCTACTTCCATGAGTGTTGATGGTGGATCCAAGCAAAATGAAGTCTTTGATAACTTCAATCTTTATCCATTTATATGGACATTGTTTATTAATTGAGTGGTAAGGATTTGTGTTTTCTTTACATTGAGATGCAACCCTTGGCTAAGGCTGTGGTCTTTGATCTTCATCAGTGAGTATTTTAAGTCCTCTTTACTTTCAGCAAGCAAGGTTGTATCATCTGCATATCACACAGATTGTTAATGAGTCTTCCTTCAATCCTGATGCCACATACTTCTTCATAAAATCCAGCTTCTTGGATTATTTGCTCAGCATACAGACTGAATAAGTGTGGTGAAAGAACATAACCCTGACACACATCTTTCCTGATTCTATACCATTCAGTGTTCTTTGCTCTGTTTGAATAACTGCTAACAGCCAAAACAATAATGTAGGGGAGGGAGGGAGTAAATGGGAACTCTCTGTACTTGCTGCATAATTTTTCTGTATACCTAAAAAGACTCTAAAAAAATATTCACTAGACTGCTAACTGAAAAAGTTTGGCAGTTCAAATACACTAAGTATTCCACAAGAGAAATATAAGGCTGACTGCTCCCATAATGATTTACAGTCTCAAAAACCTATACAGAGTCACTGTAAGTCAGATTCAATTCAGTGGTAGTGGGTTGGGTGGATTACCATAAAACAAATAAAAACTAATTGTTATTAAGTGCTGTCGAGTTGGTTCTGACTCAGAGTAACCCTGTATAGCGTTTCCAAGGCTGTAAATCTTTCCCGGAGCAGAAAGTCTCATCTTTCTTCCACAGAGCGGCTGATGGTTCAAATTGCCGACCTTGTGGCTCACAGTCTAGTGCATATCCTACAGAGCCACCATGCTCCCAAAATAATAATTTTTGGTGGGGAGCTGCATACATTTCAATGCTCAGCTGGGAGAGGAACTGCTTCCAAACTTAATCACAAGACTGTTAGCAGGTTCTTTCTGCCTGTTAAACTGAAGCAGCTGAGGGTTATCTGCCACATGGCCTTTCTACTGAGCAGATCGCAGCAGTCAGGCAGCATCCTTCTGAGCCAGAGAGAGAGCACACCCAAACGAGAAGCTACAGTCTTTGTATAACCTAACCCAAGAAGGAGCATATTACTTCTGCTGTATTCTACAAAGGGACTTCAAAAAGTTTGGAGAAAATGGAATTAAAAGATCATGGAATTTTCCCACAAATTCTTTGAAGTCCTGTTGTACAAATCAGTAAATTCAACCTATAGTCAAGGGCAGGGGATTACCTGAGTTGATGTGATCAGCCATGATCTGATATAATTATCCTATGTGCTGTACATCCTCACTTCTATATGTTAATGGGGGAGAGCAGTAGCTCCATATGATAAGCACTAGACTGTGAAACACAAGTTCTGCAATTGGAGGCCACCAGCCACTTCACAGGAGAAAGATGAGGCTTTCTGCTCCAGTGAAGATTTAAAGCCTCAGAAACCCTATACATTCTCATTCTGAGTCAGAACTAACTTGAGGGCACTTAACAACAACAACAACAATGTTAATTAGGCCAAATGCAATAGATCAGATTAGGTTGTATATTGAGTCGATCTCTTTGGAGATATAAAAGAGAATAAACAAGCAAACCAACCCACTACCACCAAGAAAGAAGAACTGGGAATAGAGTTCATCCTTTGGACCGAGGTCTCTGAAATATGAAGATCGTAGATTCGGAGGAAGATTGATGCCAAGACACATGGAGATCTCTAAGGAATGCTCGGCCTCCAGATGCAGAAAGGAGATGACTTTTCTCCTGAGCTGGCAAAAAGAAAGCCTTCCCTAGAGCCAACACCCTGAATTTGGGCATCTAACCTCCTCAACTGTGACAGAAGGTACCCACTTGTGGTATTTCTGTTATAGTAGCACTAGACAACTAAGACATGGTGCCTGCATATAGTTGTGGGGCAAGTAATTAAAATCTTCAGACTCTGTAGTTCTATTTACCCTTATTCTAAATTTCATCAGAGAAAAAAGATACAGGAAGTACATTACAGTGAATCGCCAAAGAAATGCCTTTGGAGCTTCAATTTTATATCAATCCCTCAGAGTTTATTAAGAACTTTTAGAAATGTTTATATTAAAAAATACTAGCGAAAAGAAAATCTACTATACTTATACAACATCCATGTCAGAATCTCTTGCTAGAATTCAGGACCAAGAAAAACATGTATCCCAACTGAAGAACACAAATCTACCCCTGTACAACTCCCTTTTTACCTTCCCTGTCAAAAAAATGCAAATTAAACAGTACCCAATTCCAGGAATAAACTCATTCTAAGAACATGATTTTTTTTTTTCCAACTGGTTTCTAAAATTTAAATATTAATGTTGAGGCTGCGAATCTCAAGGTTAGCAGTTTGAAACTACCAGCTGTTGTGTGGGAGAAAGATGAGGCTTTCTGCTCCCATAAAGATTTACAGCCTTAGAAACCCTGTACAGGGTTCCTATGAGTCGGAACCAACTCCATAGCACATAACCACCATATCATATTGTCCTGTTCTATGTATTTATGCACTATAGATTGCTTCAAATGCCTTTTGAAAGTTACTATTCATCCAGAAAACAACTAACTATGAATGCCTACTTATTTACTAGACCTTCTGCTAGACACCAGGACTAGAGGGAAAGTAAATATATAAAGCAGCCAGTGAATTCCATGAAAATGAAAATATCCACAGGAAAGGTTGGGGGTAAGCAGGGAGTGGTAAAGAGGAGCACATGAAGCCCTCAGATACTGCGGCGTAGCTCTTCCACACTGACATTTGTTCACAGTGAGAGAAGCACTAAAGAGAAACACTAATGGAGGAAGCCCCCATAGGGTGGGAAGCTGGGGGAGAACATTGAGAAAGTTTCTATGTGGAAATAAGTCTTCAGAATCTGTCAAATTAAGCAAGAGAATGAAACAGCTCATGCAAAGGCACAAAAGTACCAAACAGTCCGGTACACTTCAAGAAACTAAGGGCTTGTACCCACCCACAAAACTTTTTTAAAGTACATGTGAGAATAAGAAGATGTTTGCCTCAAACATCACTCAGTGATATTATCTATAAGATATAAATTGATAGATCATAATTTAAAGAAAATCTCAAGGTTTATGAGTAAAAAATGGATAAAGGATTAGTATAGATGATTCACACATAATTTTTAAAAAGGGAAAAATAAGCAACCTAAGATATCAGTTCACAATGAATAAAGACGTAAACTATTTTTAATGAATTAAGAGACTAGATGCTGGAAAGCTTCCTATAAAATTAAGGCTTCAGAGAACAAACAAGATGGAGGATAGGGTAGATGTGCAGTGAGGAGCTCTATCAGCATCAACACAGAATACCAGCCCAAGCAGGCTCAGGGGATGGTCCCAGCACTCTGAACTACATATAAGGGAAGATTTAGATAGTTAGAAGGTTTATAGCCAGTGGAATTTGTAGCAGAAGCAAGAAATCCAGTGCTTTTTAATCCAAGTTGCTCAGCTGCTCCCTGAGGAGCCAGTTTGAACAACATCACATGGGGGAAGGATCAGAGAAGCCACGGATGCCTGACAGAACCGTGGAGACAAAGATGTGGACATTCTTTTTGGTATCTGTTCATTGGTCTCTCACTGTCTGTGTACCTCCATTCTGATGACTACAGGGGGTGCCTGAGCAAGTGGACACTCCACCCCCACCCCCAGAGGGTTCTATTACACATGCAGACAGATCGCCTCAAAATTTAAAGGGGCAGTTTCCACTTAAAACGGCAGCACAAAACAGCCACAGCTGGTCCTGAACTGATTATCACTAGGAAAAAGGACTGAATGGGAATTGTGGAGCAAGCCAGTTAGACTAAAAAGAGAACAGGCTAAAAATTAAATCCTGAGTTACATCATAACAACCAACAGTGGCACCTTGAAATTTTTCAGGAAGAAGAGTGAAAAGAGAAGCTCATCTCCTGATCACATCCACCTGGAGGAAATCAGAAAGCATAAAAAATACCAAAACACACACCCATCTAAGAATTAAGGCCACAGCTAACTACTGAATATGCCCAAAAAACAGAAACAGATGACCATAGCAGCACATGTCCAGAAACAAGATAAAGTGACTGACACAAAAGAGCTGGAGAGAGACCTACACTCTGCACTAGACAGAGGGCAGGCACTGGAAATGCCTTAGAAAGAATTCAGAAAAACTATTATAAAACATATCAAAACAATTTATAATGGAGTTGAGAAAAATAAGGAAGAGGTCAGGAAAGCGCTGCAGGGGCAATCAAACAAGATAGATACAGCATTGGAAACAACTCAAAACCTACAGAAAGAGGTCCAAATGATTAATACTAGAATATCAGAAATGGAATGGGCATTGAAAGGGCAAAGGAGTAGAATTGAAGAAATGGAAGCCAGAAATAGTGAGCTGGAAGATAAATGTCTCAATACTACTAAGACAGAAGAACAAGCAGAAAAAAGGATTTAAAAAATCTGAATAAGGTCTAAGATTCATGTTGGACAACATGAGAGGAATAACTTAAGAGTTATTGGCATTCCAGAACAGGAAAAAATCACACAAGTCCCCAGAGGAGACAGTTGAAGAGCTGCTGGAAGAAAATTTTCCTAACATCCTGAAAAGTGAAAAGATAAGCATTCAAGAAGCTCAAAGAACCCCAGGAAGGATAGACCCTAAAAGAAAATCCCCAAGACATAATAATCAAGCTTTCCAAAATCAAAGATAAGGACAAAATCCTGAAAGCAGCTAGGGAAAAGAGAAGTGTATCATACAAAGGCAAGCAAATCAGATTAAAGTCAGATCTCTCAACAGAAACCATGCAGGCAAGAAGGCAATGGAGAGACATATATAAAACCCTGAAAGAAAAAAAACTGCTGGCCAAGAATCCTCTACCCAGCAAACGTGTCAATCAAAAACGATGGTGTAATCAAAACATTCCAGGATAAACAGAAGTTAAGTTATTTTGCCAAAACCAACCCTGCGATGAAAAACATCCTAAATAGAGTTCTGTAGACAGAGAACCAACAAGAACAGACAACAACCAAAGACTGGCAACATCACCTGGAAGTCAATTGACAAATGGAAGAGTTGAGAACAGAATAAAAGTATAAGAACAAATTCAGAGGATCTGGGAGGTCAGTCAGATCAAAACAATTACAATGTGAAAGAAGGTAAACACAGAGGAACAGAGATCCAGATGGTGAGAAGGTCAGGCAGATTACAGGATAAAATAGACTGTCTTAAATGGAGGAAAAGGTTAATGGAATATAAGATAACCAAAACCGTGGGGTTGGGGTGGGGAATTTAGGGGAAGTGGAGGGAAGTAATGGTAAAGCACAGGGTTAAGGGCAGACATATCATAGTTCGAGTGTTGGGGAGGGCAATACAAGAAGGGCGAGGAGGTGGAAGAACAAGGTAGATAAGGGAACACTGAGACACGTTTGCATGGGCTAAGTGGAACAGAGGTAAATAGTGATGCATGCTCAACCTTGGAACAACAGGGCTCTGTGATACAGGGATCTAGGCATCATTTGAAGAGGGGAAATAATACTAAGCTGCTTGACTGTCCTATGAATATTAGTTTTCCTTGCCTATTATTGTAAAATAGACACTTGAGTGGGATAGAAAGGAATGTAAATAGTGATGCATGCTCAACCTTGGAACAACAGGGCTCTGTGATACAGGGATCTAGGCATCATTTGAAGAGGGGACATAATACTAAGCTGCTTGACTGTCCTATGAATATTAGTTTTCCTTGCCTATTATTGTAAAATAGACACTTGAGTGGGATAGAAAGGAATGTTGGGAAACATGATTACAGAAAACTTATTGCCTTCTTGCTTATAAATGATTACAGAAAACTTGTAAGTCCGAATGTTGGGAAACATGATTACAGAAAACTTATTGCCTTCTTGCCTATAAGTGAATGAATACCTAAAAGGGGTTCTAGAACTTGCAAAGTAAAATAGGCCACTTGCAGAGCCTTTGAAGAGTATAGGACATTAGTTGGAATACTGAGTCCCATCCAGAACCTTCTGAGGAGGGACATCTCTACTAGAATGGACAAGCAAACCAGCCTGGAACAGCTAGAGCGACAGAAGATACATTTTCAAAGAAAGATCATCAGGAAAAACCCAAAACAAAAATGGCAGTATGACTGGCTACTGCAAGAATAAGCAAGCTGTTTGCTGGGAAGCCATCGAGGCAAGCAATCAAGTTCCTTCTGGACAAACTTCCCTCTAAAACTGAAACTCAAAGGGAACACATGAGCAGGCATGTATTCTTGCTGGCGATCACATTGGTCGACTGGTGAGTGGAAGAGGGGGAAAGGTAGCAATGAAGAATTGGGCTGAGTTCAACCACAGTCCATTGACTCCCGTTGACCTGGAGATAAGCGAGAGAAGAGGAAGGGTTGCTGGTCCAATGTGTGGTGAGACCTGAGTACACGTGAGCCCATGGACAAGGACATAGCCACAGAGGGCTAGAGCTCAGAGTGAAGCACCAGCTGATATGAAGTGAAAGGAGAGGCACAAGAACACCCAAATTGGCTTGATAATTTGAACTTTAAAAGATTAAAAAAAAAATTTTTTTTTTTGATAAAGGAGACAAGGGTAAATTGCTAAATTTGATGAACTTGACCTATACTCATGGAGGTAGTAACTCTAAATACTAACAAAGAGGGAAGGAGTCTTCACATCAAGCATTCATGCTATCCTCTCTGTACACAGGGTATAGAGGGACGAGTAACTTGGACACTGGCTACCTAAAATGAGGGGGCGATAAAGGCACAAAGTGACTGGCTTACATGGTATCAAGATGGAGTTTAATTTAAGAGTGTGTCAGGGAAGAGAAGAGTCCCCAGTGAATAGTTTTCATCTTGTCTAGATAGTTCTGGTTAAAAGAGATGGGGATAAGATTCTTATGATTCAATAGTGAGTAATTGTTATCATGACTAATTGCAACTGTCACAATTGTAAAGGTACAAGTTAAATGGGGGAGCAGTTAATCTCACTGCCCAAAAACAAAGGATCCTAGGACCATCAAGGGAGAAGAGCACAAGCGAAATGCGGGACCTTATCCAGAGAAGCAACGACATCAGAGATGCAGGCAGAGATGGGAACATGGGGAGAGGGAGCAGCTGAGGACTCTAGATTCATGGGAAGAGAGGGACTAAGAGCTGGTGGCCAGGAGGCAGAATTGCAGAATGTACCTTTTGGTGGTATAAATTATTATATACACCTGAGTGTTGTTGTTGTTTTTTTTTTTAAAAAAAGAGCTGAAGTGAATAAAAAGAAATACTGTTAACTGATGGTACATGAAGGGGTAAGTAACCATTGTGATGCAACAAGTTGTAAGGTTTGTTGAATGTAAAACTCATGATCTGCCCTGTAAACTTTCACTCAATCCACAGTAAAAACTTAAAGGAAAAAAAAAAGAGTTATCTATAAAGCAAAAAAATGGACCAATTTTAGGAGAACAATGAATTCATTCTCTAACAATTAAATATTATAGGGCAACCCACAGACTGGGAAAAAAATCTTCTGCAACAACATATCGGATAAGGGACTCATTTCTAAAATATATAGGAAATTACTACACATCTACAAAAACAAGACAAATAACCCAATCAAAAAATGGGCACAGGATATGAACAGACACTTCACCAAGGAGGTGATCTGGGCAGCCAACAAACATATGAAGAAATGTTCACGATCACTAGCCATTAGAGAGATGCAAATCAAAATAACAATGAGATACCATCTCACACCAGAAACAACAGCAAAGATTAAAAAAGCTGAGGACAATAAATGTTGGCAGGGATGTGGAGAGACTGGGAAAATCCTGCATTGCTGGTGGGACTGCAAAATGGTTCAACCTCTCTGGAAAGCAATATGGCGCTTCCTCAGAAGGTTAAAAATAGAAATACCATTCGATCCAGCAATTCCTGTACTTGGTATTTACCCACAAGACAAATGAGCCACAACACAGGAAGATATATGCACACCAATGTTCATAGCTGTACTATTTACAATAGCAAAAAGTTGGAGTCAGCCAAAGTGTCCATCAACTGAAGAAGGGATAAACAAACTGTGGTACATACACACAATGGAGTATTATGCTACCTTGAAAAATAGCAAGGAAACTGCATGCCACTTCCTAACATGGATGAACCTTAAGGGCATTATGTTGAGTGAAATTAGTCAGTCACAAAAGGAAAAATACTGCATAGAACCACTAATGTAAAAGACTAAGAAAAAGAACCCATACTAATCCACTAAAGTGGATTCCTAGTTGGTTACTAGGATGTAGGGGTAGGGATAGGGGTGGGAGGAGAAGGTGGAGCACAGGGCAGGGAATAGATACAGGATAATTTGGGTATTGGGTAGGGGGGCAAAATACAAGTAGGGAGAGGGGAATCGAAGAACAAAGCAGATGGGAGAACAATTAGACAAGTATGAATGGGCTAACTGGGACAGAGGTAAAAAATGATGTTGGCACAGCTTTGGAACAACAGGGCTCTGGAATACAGAGACTGAGACATGGATGGAATGGGGGAAAGGGGGAATAATGTTAAGATGCTTGGCTGTCTTTTGAATCATGGTTTTCCTTGCAAAATATTATAAAACAGACACTGGAGGGAGAGAGAAAGGAATAACCAGAAATATCAACATGGAAAGCATGTAAGCCCATCTTCTGCCTATAACTGATTGGAATACCTAAAATGGGGCTACAATGTGTCCAGTGGAGGTTTCCTGAGGAGCCTCTGCATTACATGGGAGTATAGGTGGAAGCCTGAACCACATCCAGACCTTCAGAGACGGGAATTTTTCCACTTGAAAGGACAAACAGACCAGCCGGGAGCAGCTATAAAACCAGAAGATACTTCCTGAAAGAAGGACCTACATGGAAAATACAAAACAATAAGGGCAGTCCGATTGTTACCACAAGAACATGCAGGTTGCTTGCCCAGGAGACTTCAAGGCAAGTGGTCAGGTCCTCTCAGTGCAAATTCTCTTCCAAGACTAAGATGCAAGAGAAACACACGCATTGATTGGCAACCATGCACGTCACCCAGAAGGGGATGTGACCGAAGAACATCAATGAAGTGGCAAGCTAAGCCCTACATCGTTCAGCAAACTACTGTGAACCCTGGTGGAGACCTGGTCGGCCAGCAGCGAGACAAGACCTGGGGACTCATGGGCTCAGAGTCAATGACACAGCCAAAGAGGACTAGAATGGAGAGCAGGGTGGTCAGCCAATAAAAAGAGG
>NW_006408602.1:5677578-5684372 GCF_000296735.1 Chrysochloris asiatica | reverse complement strand
TATATATATATTATAGGGCAATTAAGACATGTAATTTCTAAAATATGGTATACATAACTTAGAGAAACAAGAACTGTAACACAAATAGACATACGCATACCCATGTTCATCACAGCATTATTCACAATAGCAAAAAGATGGACACAACCTAAGTGTCGAGAATGGATGAATAAAAAAATGTGGTACATACATACTCTGGAAGACTACATGATGATAAAGAATATCAATGAATCCACATAACATTTCACAACATGGATGAATCTGGAGGACAGCATGCTGAATGAAATACATCAATCACAAAATGACAAATACAGGGGGCTTCAAAAAGTTCATGGAAAAATTCCATTGGCTTTTCATTCCAGCTTTCCACTAATTTTTGGAAGGTCTTTTGTAGTGTATGTAATTGCTATTATAAAAAAGTCAAGAATAGGTTTACACCAAAATACTCAGAAATATACAATCATTCAAACAGCCAAAGGACACAGCCTGCAAACCTGCCCCCTGGCCACCACAGCCCCTCTCCCTCCATGAATCTATGGTCCTCAGCTCTTCCATCTCTCCATGTCATCTTCTCTGCCTCTATCTCTGGCATCACTACTTCTCTGAGTAGGGTGCCATATTCCGCTCCCACTCTTCTTCCTTGACGGTCCCAGGGTCCTCTGCTCTGGGACTATAAGATCTATCACTCACTGCTTTTTGCTTCAAAACTTCTACCTTTACAGTTGTGACCATCACAATTAGTCATGACAACAATTACTCACTATTGAATCATGAGAGTCTTGTCCCCATCTCTTTTCACCAGCCCTGTCTAAACAGGATGAAAACTACTCAGTGGGGATTCTACCTTCCCCCTCCAACCCCCTACCCCCCCGCACATTCTCAATCTAAACTCCCTCTTGAAAACTTGTAAGCCAGTCACTTCATGCCTTTACAGCCCCCCAATTTTAGGTAGCCATTGTCTAAGTTGCCCATCCCTATCAACCCTGTGTACAGAGAAGATGGGATCCTTGCTGTAAAGATTCTTTCCTTCTTGGTTGGTATTTTAAACTACTACATCCATAAGTACAGGCAAGTTCATCAGATTGTAGCGATTTACATTTGTTTTCTTTAAAAAAAAAACAGGGGATAGAAGCAAATACTGTTGAATGATGAAGCATGCAAGGAACAGTAATCATTGCAATGAAACAAATACAATAGGATGAGTGTAAAACTGATGCTCCCCCATGTAAACTATCACTCAATTCATAATAAAAATTTAAAAAGAAAAGAATAGGTTTACACAGAAAAAGAAACATCCTTTGATGGTTACCAGGGATGGGAGAAGAGAGGATAAATCACTAACCAAAGAGTTGCTGTTGTACATAAGTGTTAATTCTGGTGAAGGGAAAGGCAGCAGACAATATAAGAAAGTCAGCACAACGTGATCAAAGCAAATGAAGACACTGAGACGTACATAAGAATAAAAGACAACTATGGTAAATGCTGTAACATATACAATCCTGCAACAACAGTAAAAACAAACAATAAATTATGAGTAGATACATTAGTAACTATATATGATAAATAGCTGAGTGAAGTCATATGGGAGCACACCTGCATACATGTGTAGTATGTTGATGTTGTTAAGTGCAGTCAAATGGGTTCCGACTCATAGCAACCCTATATAGGATTTCCAAGGAGCAGCTGGTGGGTTTGAACCACCAAGCTTGTGGTTTGCAGTCCTATAACACCACACCAAGACACACTCTCACTCTTTCTGTCTCTGCCTCTAACCATTATTTCCCTCTCCCACCTCTGGTACTAAAAGGTGTGATAAGGGTAAAAAAAAAGCTTATTGTCTATATCTTGTTAATTATGTTTTCATTGATCTTCCCTCTCTCTCTCTTATTAATCATTCAGGAATTAAAACCCTGGAATTTAAAGACAAAGTCAAGGTCACTTATCTCAAAAGCTAGAATGCTCTCAGATAAATTAGAGGTCAGACTTATTCTGTCAGATTTACACTAACCAATTTGCATTGCTAAATAAACCACAAAAATTTATAGGAATTCAATGCTTATTAGCATTCAATTTTATTCTGCTAAAAGTACTCATTTTATTTTCATGAAGGAGCAACATATTTTTACCAATGTGATGTTGTTGTTGTGAAGTGCCTTCGAGTCGGTTCCGACCCATAGCGACCCTGTACAGGGTTTCCGAGGGTGTAAATCCTTACGGGAGTAGAAAGCCTCATCTTTCTCCCGCGCAGCAGCTGGTAGTTTCGAACTGCTGACCTTAAGGTTCGCAGCCCGATTCGTAACCACTACGCTACCAGAGCTACCCTTACCAATGTGATAGTAGCACTGAAAATAAAAAAGAAAGGAACCACAGATCAGGGATCTAACTAACTGCTGGTATCCATCAGATACAAACACTTTAACCTTTTTGTGCCCCATGGAACATATCATCCACCAACATTTTTAGCCTTTCAGGTTTCTTGGAAAGCTGCTATCCCAGTTGTAGTATGTGTTACTGTCTGGTGAAGCAGTATGAATCTGAAGAAATGGGCTTCAACCCACCAATCCTACCACCAAAGTTCATATGGGACATATGTGTCCCACGTAATTGTATCAAAAAAAATTTTTCCTTGATGTTAGCATGCATTCCATCCTTGAAAACACATGGTTTCAACAAAAATTCACAGTAGAAAATAATTTGGTCATAAAACAGTTAATGTGAGTAGACCCTACCACCTCTGGCTATTGAAGGCTTTTGGGAGTGGGGAGCAGACCATCTATCTGTCCCTTCTTCCTCCCTCTGGAATGGGTAAGATTCAGGAAAAGACGAGTTGATGCTCTCTGAATATTTGATTTAAGGGCCCTCTCCATTAGTGAATCCTAGTATGGTGCTGCAGGATAAGCGCAGGACCACCAGGTTGGTTTAAACCACAAGGTTGGTTTCAACCACAAGGTTGGTGCTTCAAACTCACCAGCCACTCCTTGGAAACCCTACACTGGATTGCTATGAGTCAGAACCAACTCAACAATACTTATCAACTCCATTTGTGAACTGACAGCAATTGTAGGGTTATTGAATATTAAGTAAAGACCTTTCAGAGTTAATCACTTCACTTCAACCTGTGAGTGCATGACTCCTGTAAAAACCTTAGGCTCCCACCAGGACCCAGACAATATAGAATTTACAAGTTTCAAGTCAAACTATTGCTATTCTTGTGGTTTTAACCAGCCACCAATGCAAGGAGTCCTGGTGTGGTGCTGTGGGCTAATGTGGTGAGACTGCAAAGTCATTTGAACTGCAAGGTCAGTGGTTCAAGTTCACCAGCTGCTCCTTGGAAACAGGGTTGCTATGGGTCAAAATCAAGTCAACAGCACTTAACAACAATAACAACGCAAACATACAGAAGTTGACCTACTCCCTAGCCTTGTTTTTCAATCTGTAAAATGAGACTGTAAATAACTAGCTCTCAAGAGTGTTTTAAGACTAGAACATCTTCAAGATGCTATTAAAAATATGTCTAAAATTGGCCCATACAAAAAAAACCCTGTAGCCTACATAATAGGTTTTTGATACAGAAAGAAACAAAGACTGGACTAAGTAGCAGGTAGTCAGATCCAAGCAGGATCATCCTCAAAAACAGTAGTAAGTAGAACTAGTTCTTGGGTGGTGCAAATGGCTAAGCACTGGACTACTAGCCAAAAGTTTGGCCATTCAAGCACCACAGAAGACAGGACTGGCAATCTGCTTCTGAAAACCCTTAAAGTAGTTGTACTCTGCACACACAAGGATGTCATTAGTGAAATCAACTTGGTGGCATTAAACACAACGACAAAGCAATCATCAGCACTACTTCCATAATGTTTTCATCACCTCAAACGAAAACTCTACTCTGCACCTGTTAAGTAATAGTCCCCACCACCCCCACCCTCATAACCACTACTCTACTTCGTATGCATTTGCCTATCCCCAGGTTACAAACATCCATTTTCAGACAACTCATAGTTGGTCTTTTTTGTTGTTGTTAAGTGCCATCAAGTCGGTTCTGACTCATAGTGACCCTCTATAGGGTTTCCGAGGAGTAGCTGGTGAGTTTGAACCACAGACCTTACTGTTCAAACGCATCTTATGGTCAAGTGCTTATCCTACAGTGCCACACCAGGACTGCTACACACAAATTCTTCATCACAATCATGTTCACTTTTTGCACATCTGCACCTGCAGCTTTTAAATCATTGAAAAGGCTTTGAACCTTTTCTTGCACCCACCTACTGCCATCCAGTCAATTCTGACTCATAGTGACCCCATATAGGGTTTCTGGCTGTAAATCTTTACAAGAGCAGACAGCTTCATCTTTCTCCCTCAGAGCAGGCTGGTGGGTGTGAATTGCCGACTTTGCAGCTCAATGCCCTAAATCACAGCACCAGTAGGGTTCCTTTTTTGCACTAAAGTAAGGTTAAATAAGAACTGCATGTAATTCTTCTGACTTACCTACAAATTAGACTTAAAGATACACTTAGAAGGAATCTTGTTTGTAACTCAGGGACTGCCTGCATTTCATGGAAGTAGGCAGTGTCCTTTTGTGTCCAGCTTTTTTCCCTTTGCATTGCTCTGAACTTACAAAAGACTACAATTTTCTCCCTGTTTGTATTTTCCCAAACCAAGGTAAGTACCAAACCATGGCCTCCACTATGGCTATACCTTGGCCCTGCCCTCCTCTAAGCACCTAGGCATCTCTGCCCTTCATTTCTACCCTGCAGTACATCACAGACATGTTTGAACTCTAAAACCTGGTAAACTCTAAAAATCTCTTTTCCTAGACCCTACTTCCAGAGTCTGCCTGAGGCTATACAGCTATGTTTTTTAAAGTCCACAAGTGTTTCTAATGAGAAACTAGGACTGAGAACCACTGTAATTTAGAAAGCATTTAGAATCTGCACTAAGAAACCCTCCTTTGATCCTCCAGATGATTCTTTTCAGTATCTATTTTCTCCTTATAACTGTGGATTTTATCATTCTAGCTAGACTGACAGGCTTACATAGATGTCTTTATCACCTCTCTTGGTCCTCTGTTCATTTATTTAGCATATGCTGTATGCGTTAAAATGTGAATGCTGCTATCATTGTTACTTGCCATCAAATCAATGCCAATGAATGATGACCCCATGTGTGTAAAGTAGAACTGCTCCACAGGGTTTTCATGGCTATGACCTTTCAGAAGCAGATCACCAGACCTATCTTCCAAGGTGCCTCTAGGTGGTTCAAACCACCAACCTTTCCAGCTGGTAGTCACATACTTAACTATTTGTACCACTCAGAGTCTCTAAAAAAATGTGAATAGAGTTTTTTTCTACTATTTAAAACAGAGTATATAATAATAGAGGAGCTCTGGTAGTGTAGTGGTTATGAGTTGGGCTGTTAATCTCACAGTCAGCAGTTTGAAACTACCAGCTGTGCTGTGGGAGAAAGATGAGGCTTTCTGCTCCCATAAAGATTTACAGCCTCAGAAACCCTGTACAGGATTGCTATGAGTCGGAACCGACGGCACGGCATATAACAACAACAACATATAATAATAGACTCCTGCAAAGCCATTTGAGCTGCAAGGTTGGCAGTTCAAGCTCTCCAGCTGCTCCTCAAAAATCCTATACAGGGTTTGGAACTGACTCGAAAGCACTTAACAACAACAACAATAATATAATAATTTTTGTTGTTGTTAAGTGCCATCAAGTCAATTCTGACCCATAGCGACCCTGTATAGGGTTTCCAAGGAGTAGCTGGTGAGCTTGAACCACTGACCTTGCAGTTCAAACGACTTTGGAGTCTGACGCATTAGCCCACAGCACCACACCAGGACTAGAACCTATTATTTCTCGCCCTCTTTAACTACCTAATTCTGAATAATCTTGCCCCTGTCACTTTCACTAGGACACTTGCTGTGTCCCAGCAGGTCTCCTGCCATGGTCTGAGTACCTAACATGGTGATGACCTGGACATTCTCTATGTGTGCTGTCTGGATGATACTGTTAATCAGAGTTGAGAAAATAGATATTAAAGTAGCCTGTTCCCAAGCTCTCTTAAAAACAATTTTGCTATAAACAGAATGTGGGACCCTATTAAGAGAAGGAGTGACAACAGAGATGGAGGCAGAGATGAGGACATGGAGAGAGACAGAGCAGCTGAAGACTCTAGACTCATGGAAAGAGAGGGACTGAGTGCTGGCGGCCAGAAGGCAGGCTTGCAAAATGTGCCCTTTGGTTGTTTCAAATATTATATATTCTTGAGTGTTTCTGTGTACACCCTCCTACCCACCACCAAAAAAAAAAAAAAAAAGGCAAATTAAACCATATTGATTAGAAAAAAATAATAATAATTTTGCTACAGAACTGGAAGATTGAAAGAGTTTATTAGAAATCAATCATTGTTCAAAAAAGGTGTGCTGAAATGAGCCTTGGTTCTTTAGAAAAACCATATGAATGATTTTTCCCCTAAACCCTGTGGAGTTACCTTTTCCCTAGTTTTCTACCCTAGAGGTTTGTTATTTTTGTCCTAGTGAACTGACTGCCCTGGGTAAGCAAAAATAACTTGGTTTTGATACTTTTTGTTACTGGGTTGCAAACTGCTCTGTAATTGGTATGCACCTTGCAAAGAATGGTCAATAGACTATGCAAATTAAGTGACTATAGTTAGTATGCAAATGAAGTGTCTGTGACCTACCAAGAGCAGATAAGTCAGTTTGTGTTTCCTCTTACCCCCTGCTGGGAGGGGGCCTTGAAATTGACAAGTAGTTATTATATAAG
>NW_006408602.1:5668344-5676868 GCF_000296735.1 Chrysochloris asiatica | reverse complement strand
AAGAAGCAAAAGGAAGAGAGAAAGCAGCAGCAGAGAGGAGGCAAGGAACCTCCTAAAAGAGCTGTTAACAAAGGTCAAGGGATCTAACAGGGGCCCAGCAGCAGAACCAGCAGCAACAGATGGCAGAGTCAAGAGGAGCCTGTCCTCAGGGGCTAAGAGGAGTCTATCAGGGGTTGGAGAAGGAGAACAAGAAAAGAGCCTGTCCTCTGGGAGCCGAGAAGAGGCCTGTCCTGAAGCAGCTAAAAGGTGGGATACAATGCCAAGAGGAACTGAGAGATGTCCTGCACTAAAGAAGGGAGACTTTGCTTGCATGCTTCCTGATCCCAATTCTGCATTGTACTCAGTTCTTAAAGTGTGGTCTGTGAGCTCTGTGTGGTCACTGAAGCATAGTATCAAACCCAGAAGACAAGAAGAGTACAAGACAGCTGGTGTCAGAAGTTTGGAGAGTCGAGGTAAGTCTGATCTCAGTGTCATGGAATCAGTTTGGGGTTGACCCTGGTCATTATCGTCTCTGAAATTAGGCAGGTCTGACACTATTACTACTCATGTCATTTTGCAAGAGGTGTATAGTATACAGAATGATTTAAAGCACCATGCCTCCAGAAAGCCTGAGTAGAGGCTAAATTTAAACACAATCCAAGAAAGCAACCAGAACACAAGGGAACTAATCATCACTTTGATCTTTATTTTGTTTTTTGACTTGGAAAAATGTCTGCTCTTCACTCTAGAGAATGAATATAAAATCATGAGACCATCAGAACCTGAAAGACCCCCACAGATAATTTCTAGTTAAATTTCTCACTACCTGTAAAAACATCCCTTCTCTGCTGTCTGATAATAGTTACCCAACCTCATCTTAAATTGTAAAATGTTGTCACATCCCCACACACCTACTGCACCCTTTTCTCTGTCATTTTCTCTTCTCGACTATTAAACTCATCATCTGCAGCAGCACTGAATTTACCACCACTTTTAGTATTTGAAAAAAGCAAGTACCCTCCTTCCCCAAAAAAAGTGCCCTCAAAAAACCTAGTTGCCATCATGTTGACTCTGCTTCCTAGCAATCTCACATAAGTAAGACAGAGTAGAACTGCGCCCCATAGGTTTACTTTACAGAAGTATATAACCAGGATTCACTTCTAAGGCACCTCTGGGTAAATTCAAACCTCCTGTCTTTCAGTTAGCAGGAGAGCACATTAATTACTGCATCACTCAGGGACTCCTAACCATCCTCAGTATCCTCAAGCTCCTCAAATAAAATTATTTTTAGAACCAACCATCTTTCTAACCACTCTCATACATACTACATCTTGCATTTTCCTCTTTAAAGATTGATCCTAGATCTGAATATCACACTCATATGTTCAACAAGCATTTATTGAATGCCTCATGGTTTGAACTGCAAGGTCAGTGGTTCAAATTCACCAGCCGCTCCTCAGAAACCCTATACAGGGTCGCTATGCATTGGATCTGACTTGACGGCACTTAACAAAAACAGCAACCACAATGTGTGTCCAACACCCAGCCTGGCCCAGAGATGAATCCACCAGACCATGCCTGATGCAGTATAGAGTCCAGCTGAGGAGACAGTTAAACCAAACCATTGCAAGAAACTATGGGATAGCTCTGATGAAGAAAGCACTAAGTGCCTGACACATTGTGGGAGAGACTTCCAGAAAGGTTTCCTAGAGGAAACAAAGTGTTTCAAATATATTTTTTATTGTCGTAACCATTTAAGTAATAAAACAGAAACTATTCCAACAGTCTTCATATGTATAGTTCAATGATATTAAATATCTTCTTCATGTTGTTCAACCATCACCACTAACCATTCAAGGAAGCAACTTCAAAGCTGAGAAACTGTTTGCTTATCAAGGTTAGGTTTTTATTAGCTGCTTTGACAGCCCATCACACTGATGGTATACACTGAGATTGGAATCTGCTAAAATCTTTCAACTTTTTCTTCCCATCTTTTATTTGTGCCATTAGATTTTTTTGGACCTAAGTTCATAATTTGACATTTATTCTTATAAATTTACTCTTGCTAAAGTTAAAATTTCTGATTCCTGATTCTCTTCTACAAATATTTAGCTATCCTCCCACCTACTGTCATTCAAGATCTATTAAGTATTACTTTGAATTTGTCAACACATCATTGAGGAAAGTCCCAAACCTGGAAAAGTCAAAATCAAAGACTCTAAAACCTCCCTTCTGGTTGATATCAATGCATGAATCAAAACTGAGGAAACAGTTATTCAGCCAGCCATAAATCCACCACTGTCTAACCCTTGGGTTTTCAAACTTTGTTCTTTTTCTGAGCAGGGAAGCCCTCTGTCAAATACAGCTCAACAGATCCCTAGTATATAAACACAGTAGTCCTGGTGTGGCGCTGTGGGTTAATGTGTCAGACTGCAAAGTCGTTTGAACCTCAAGGTCGGTAGTTTAAGCTCACCAGATGTTCCTTGGAAACCCTATACAGGGTCACTATGGGTCAGAATTGACTCGACAGCACTTAACAACAACAACAAACATAGAACCAAGGAGCTCTTCTAGGTGAAGCAAGAGTGGAGAAAATGAAATCTGCTAGGGCTCCTTGCTCCCCACCATAGCATTCAAGGAACTTTGGTGGAACCAGGAAGCTCTGTTTGAAAAACAAACAGCTCCCCTCCAAGAATAGTATGAAAGGGATCTAATGGCTTAATGGAATCCAAAGATTATCTATTCAACTTCTAAATCCAGCAAGTCAAGAAGACACATAGTTACTTCTAATAGATCTTTTTATTCACTTATATGAACCACTGACAGTCCTTCATGAGAGCCAACATGCATTTAATAATTCATTCTAGTATTTTATTCTATTATCACAATCTACTTTTTCCACACCCTTTTGATATTAGGAACAATTTACTATTTACATCGTCTGACATTTTTTTCTTCTGACATTTTCCATCTACATTTTTGAAAGATTGCAATGAGTCCCAAGATCCCATGTTTAATTTTCCATATCCCAGGATATCATTTGCTTAGGCCTAGAAACTTGAGCACTACTAGACTTATAAGCTTCCTGAGAGCAGGGACTATTCTTACTCATCCTTGTTTCCCAAGAGCCCTCGCATAGCACCTGGGGCATGCATAACAGATTCAAAATTAATCTTCAAGTAGTTTATTTGTCTGTTTTTCTATTAGTTGTGTAAAATATTTTAAATGTTTTCTTGCTACTTTCTCATCTAATTTGGATTTCAATTCAATTTACCTACATAGAAGCATATTGAGTATAGTGTTTTGACTTTCTCCCTATCATCACTTTAATTATGCACCATTTTTTCAAAAAAAGAAAAGAAAAACCTTTAACTCTCCCAAGTTGTATTACATAGCTAAATCCACTAGACCCAATCTCCTGACACTCACATAGCTCAAATCTTTAAAGCATCCTTTGCAGCAATGAGAATGTCATTAGTTACAAAGTTGTGTCTATAACCAAAGGCAATAGAAGAAATAGGTATTAAACATCCCTACACAGAAACATGCATTACTCACAACTGATCCATACTGGTAATCTAAAAATGTACCAATTGATATGCATTCTCCATAGTCCCCCTGGAAGATAGGAAAGTTGATGGTATAGGGTGGGCCAGAGGACCGAGAGAGCAGAAAGTGACCAAAGTAACTTAAATTTCCAGTTGCTCTCTCAAACAAAAAATGAAAGACTCTATGAAACAGCCATTGTTATTACTGTGTGCCCTCAAGTTGTTTCTGGCTCACAGCAACTCTGTGGATTTCAAATGCTGAACTTGAGGTTACCAATTCAGTGTATCCTACAGTGCCACAAGACTTCAAGGTTTTCATCATTATAGTGTTCCTTCTAGAGAAATTTTATATTATTTTTCTTAGGAAAAAATATGAATAGTTGAACTGTTTAATAAATGAATATGTAAAATGTTGTGGCTTTTGAAACTGTTAAATACATTTACAGAAAGTATGTATTAACCTATACTCCAACCAGCAGAATATGTCTATTCCCTGCTGATATTTTGAATTATTAAAAAAAAAAAAAAAACCTTTGCCAATTTAATTGACAGTTGTTGTTAAGTACCACTGAGTCAGTTCTGACTCATAGCGACCCTGTATAGGGTCTCCAAAAGTGTACATCTTTGTAGCAGCAGGAAGTCGCATCTTTTCCCCATAGAACAGATGATGGGCTCAAACCACTGACCTTGTGGTTTACAGTCCAGTGCTTATCCTACAAAGTCACTAACTGACAGTGGTGTCTCACTTTTTCACTTGTCTTTCTCTGATTACTAAAGAGACTGGGCATTTTTTCATATATTTATTTATAATTCATCATTATTGTGAACTGTCTATTAATGTCTTTTGACCACTTTTCCCTTCAGGTATTCACTTTTTCAATGATTTAATGAAGCTCGTTAGATACTGTTGTTGTTAAGTCCCATCAAGTCAGTTCTGACTCATAATGATGCTGTATAGCAGGAGTGGGGAACGTCTGGCTCGCAAGTAATATCAGACACACAAAATCATTTGATCTGGCCCTGCTAAGGCAATCAGAGTTCCAGCCATCACATTGTTGTTACTGTTGTTAAGTGCAGTTGAGTCGATTCCTACTCATTGTTGTTGTTGCTGTTGTTAGGTGTCATTGAGTCAGTACTGACCCATGTGACCTTAGGCACAGCAAGAAGAAACACTGCCTAATCCTGGGCAACCTCACTACTGTTGACACGTTTTGAGTCCATTGATGCTGCCACTTGGCCAATCCATCTCACTGGGGAGTCTTCCTCTTTTTCTCTGACCCTTCACCTTACCAAATATGATATCCTTCTCCAGTGAATGGTCCCTCCTGACAATATGTCCGAAGTATGAGAGAAGAAGTTTAGCCATCTTGGCCTCCAAGGAGCACTCTGGCTGCACTTCTTCCAAAACGGATCTATTGGTTCTTTTGGCAGCCCATGACACTTTCAATATTCTCCTCCAACACCATAACTCAAATGCATCAATTCTTCTACGGTCTTCCTTATTCACTGTCCAGCTTTTGCATGGATATGAGGTTACTGAAAATACCATGGCTTGGGTCAGGCGCACCTTAGTCCTCAAACTGACATCTTTGCTCTTCAACATTTTAAAAAGTTCTTGTGCAGCAGATTTGCCTAATGTAATACGTCATTTGATTTCTTGACTGCTGCTTCCATGAGTGTTCATAGTTGATCCAAGAAGAATGAAGTCCTTGACAACTTCAATCTTTTCTCCATTGATAAGAGTGTTATTTATTGGTCCAGTGGTGAGGATGTTTGTTTTCTTTACACTGAGATGTAATCCACACCGCAGACTGTGCTCTTTGATCTTCATCAGTAAATGTCTTAAGTCCTCTTCACTTTCAGCAAGCAAGTTTGTATCATCTGCATATCACAGTGACCCTGTATAGGGTTTCCGAGGAGCAGATGAGTTTGAACTGCCATCACATTGTTGTTATTGTTAGGTGCCATCGAGTTAGTACTTACTCATAGCGACCCTTGCACAGCAGAACAAAACACTGCCCGATCCTAGGCCAACCTCACTACTGTTGCCACACTTGAGTCCATCGATGCTAACTAACATTTGGCCAATCCATCTCGTTGGAGGTCTTCCTCTTTTTCCCTGACCCTTCACCTTACCAAATATGATATCCTTCTCCAGTGAATGGTCCCTCCTGACAATATGTCCGAAGTATGAGAGAAGAAGTTTAGCCATCTTGGCCTCCAAGGAGCACTCTGGCTGCACTTCTTCCAAAATGGATCTATTGGTTCTTTTGGCAGCCCATGACACTTTCAATATTCTCCTCCAACACCATAACTCAAATGCATCAATTCTTCTTCGGTCTTCCTTATTCACTGTCCAGCTTTCGCATGCATATGAGGTTATTGAAAATACCATGGCTTGGGTCAGGTGCACCTTAGTCCTCAAGCTGACATCTTTGGTCTTCAACATAGGGATGAGTTAATTAAATGTTTGACCAAAGATGCAGGTTAATTTTTAAGTTGATAATTTTGTATGGCCCACAAATTATGTTATAAATTTTTGGCATGAAAAATGTTCCCTAAAATATCTAGGAATAAATGTAACCAGAGAAACAAAGGACCTATACAAAGAAAACTACAAAACACTACTATAAGATACTAAATGGGCTTACAAAAGTGGAAGAATGTACCATGCTCCCAGATAGGAAGACTTATTGCGAAAATGTCAATACTGCCCAAAGCAATTTACACATATAATGCAATCCCAATCCAGATGCCAACGACATTCTTCAAAGAGATGGAAAAAACAATTACAAACTTTATATGGAAAGGAAAGAGACCCAGGATAAGCAAAGCACTGCTTAAGAAGAAGAATGTTGGAAACCTCTCCCTCCTTGATTTCAAAATTTACTACATGGCTACAGTGGTCAGAACAGCCTGGTACTGGTACAATGAAAGATACATTGGTCAATGGAACAGAATCAAGAATCCAGAAATTAACCCATCCACATACAGCCAACTGATTTTCCACAAAATACCTAACTATATCGCATGGGGAGCTGATAATCTCTTCAACCAGATGGTGCTGGCAGAACTGGAAAGCAATATGCAAAATATTGAAACAAGACCTTTACCTCATGCCTTATACAAAAACCAACTCAGAGATGGATTAAAGACCTAAATGTGAATCCCAAAATTATAAAGGCCATCAATTTAAAAATAGGGACAAATGTGAGGGCTCTAATTCAGGGCTCTAATACACAGACTACCAAACATTTTGAAAATTACACAAACAAAAGTAGACAAAATAGATGATTGGTAAATACTAAAAATTAAAAACTTATGTGCATCAAAAGAATTCACCGAAAGAGTAAAAAGGGAGCCCACAGAATGGGAGAAAATCTTTTGCAATTACACCAAGTATCATTCCCACCACCTTGGTACACAGGGTAGACAGGGGTGGGCAACTTAGACATTGGCTACCCAAAAAGGGGGGGGAGGGGGCTTACAAAGGCAAAAAGTGACTGGCTTACAAGTTTTCAAAAGGGAGCCTAGTTCCAGTGGAGTGCAGGGGAAGGTAGAATCTCTACCGAGTGGTTTTCAATCTGTCTGGACAGGGCTGATGAAAGGAGATGGGGATAAGATTCCTGTGGTACAATAGTGAATAACTGCTATCAGGAATGACTGTGAGAATTGGAAATGTAAAGGTAGTTGTTGGGTAACAAAAGAAGGGGAGTGGTTGACTTTGCAGTCTGGGAGCAGAGGTTCCTGAGACCATCAAGGGAGAAAAGCAGAGTGTGGGACCCTATCCAGAGAAGCAGTGATGCCAGAGATGGAAGCAGAGAGGATGACGTGGAGAGATGGAGCAACTGGAGACTCTAGACCCAAAGAGGGAGAGGGGATGTGTGCTGATGACCGTGGGGCAGGCTTGTAGGGTGTATGTACCATTTGGTTGTCTGATGATTCATGGAGGGGATTGTACTCATGGAAATGAAATGAAATACGAAGGGATAAATGTGAAGCTAATGCTCTCCCATATAAACTGTCACATAATTCACAATAAATACTTAAAAAAAAAAAAAAAGCCAAGGCAAGTGGTCGGGTCCCCTCAGTGTAAACCCACTTCCAAGACTAAGATTCAGTGGGAATATACACTCTGATTGGTGACCACGCTCATCACCGATAAGGGGAAGTGAAGGAAAAACCGCAATGAAGCTGCAAGCTAAGCCCTACAATGTTCAACAGACTCCTGTGAACCTGGATGGAGATCTGGTTGGCCAGCAGTTTGGCAAGACCTGGGACTCTTGGGCCCAGAGTCAGTGACATAGCCACAGAGGACTAGAGTGGAGAGTGAAGCATCCAGCTGATAAGAAGAGAAGACATATGCACAAGAACACCCACAATTACAGATAATACCTACTTGACCTGGCTTCAATAACTGGATGATCAGAGCTCAACCAGAAGAAGAAAGAAGAGAGAAAAAAGAGTAATGGGATACAATTTGATGAACTTGACCTACACCTATGGATGCACTAGCTCAAAAGAGGGAACAAATCCTTACAGCAAGAATCATTCCCATACCCTCCATACACAGAGTAGACAGGGATGGGCAACTTGGACATTGGCTACCCAAAATGGGGGACTTAAAAGGCATGAAGTGACTGGCTTATAAGCTTTCAAGAGGGAACCTAGATTCAGATGACATGAAGGAAGGTAGAATCTCCACTGAGTATTATACAATCTGTCTAGGTAGGGCTGATGAAATGAAATACGGATGGGTCTCTTGTGATACAATAGTGAATAATTGTTATCAGAACTGCTTGTGAGGGTTGGGAATGTAAAGGCACACGTTTTGTAGCAAGGAGGGGAGTGACTAACTTTTCAGTCTAGGAGCAGAGGTCCCTGGGATCATCAAGGGCGAAGAGCGTAGAGCTGGACCCTACCCAGAGAAGCAGTGATGCCTGAGATGGAGGCAGAGACCATGATGTGGAGAGATGGAGCAGTTGGGGACTTTAGAC
>NW_006408602.1:5661578-5667819 GCF_000296735.1 Chrysochloris asiatica | reverse complement strand
GTAGAAAAATTGATGCTTTTGAGTTATGGTGTTGGAGGAGAATATTGAAAGTGCCATGGGCTGCCAAAAGAACAAACAGATCTGTGTTGGAAGAAGTACAGCCAGAGTGCTCCTTGGACGCCAAGATCGCCAATCTTCGTCTCTCATACTTTGGACATATTGTCAGGAGGGACCAGTCGCTGGAAAAGGATATCATGTTTGGTAAGGTGGAGGGTCAGAGAAAAAGAGGAAGACCCCCAGCGAGATGGATTGGCCAAGTGGCAGCATCCATGGGCTCAAGCGTGGTAACAATAGTGAGGCTGGCCCAGGACCGGGCAGTGCATTCTGCTGTGCATAAGGTTGCTATGAGTAGATACCGACTCAATGACACCTAACAACAACAACACTGGGTTAAGTGTTGGACTGATAAGCACAAAGTCAGCAGTTCAATTGCACCAGATGCTCCAACACACTAGCCACTCCATGGGAGAAAGATGAAGCTGTCTGCTCCCATAAAGATTCACACCCTCAAAGGCTCTAGGAAGCAGTTCTACTTTCCTGTACGGTTGCTAAGATGGCAGTAGGTTTTTATTGTGTGTTTCAGTAATATATCCTATATAATGTTTTTGTTTTTAAAGATGTGGTAATGGGGCAAATAACAAGCTATTTAATTCTACACTGATGATTAAAGAGCTCTGGTAGCATAGTGGGTTACACGTGTGGCTGCTAACTGCAAGGTCAGCAGTTCGAATCTACCAGATGTTACTTAGGAGAACAACCACCACCACCACACTGTTGAATACTCAGAGTTATGTGATAAGCACATCTTAACTTACTCCCATCCAATAAAGTTGCCTCAATTTTCCAAGTATCTGAGAGAAACAAAAGGTAGCTTTATTCAGAAAACCACTTTGGTGAGAAGATTTAATGTTATATCTATTAAAATCTGAAGTCCTAATCCTTAACACAAACTAAAACTGTTCCTTCAGATAATAAACTTTTGAGACTCAGAATAAAAAAATAAAAGCTCCCCACCCCTGCTGTATAAGGTTTCCAAGGATCAGATGGTGGGTTTGAACCATCAACCTTTCTGTTAGCCATCCAGCATGACACTTTGCCACATGTTACAAATATTTATCCAGCTTCCCATTTTCATTTTCATTTTGTTTCTGGTGATTTTCGACATACAGGAGATTTGTTTTGCTTTATTTTTTCATGTAATCAACCAATGTAACCTGTCTTTTATAATTTCTCCCTTTGGCATCATGTTAAAAAACACTACACAAGTTTAAGATAATGTAAAAGTTTTTTATACCTTTACATTTTCTTTTTTATATCTCAATGCTTAATCCAATTGGATTTTATTCAAATGTATGACATGAAGTCAAGATTGCATTTATTTTCCTCCAAATGGTTACCCAGTTGTCCCAACATTATTTACTGAATTCATTTGTATTTTCTCCACTGATTTGAAAGTTACTTATTACACTTATTACATACTAAAGCTCCACTCATATTTCTGTCTCACAGGGATCTCAAACTCAGTATATCCACATGTAGAATTCATGATCTTCCCCTCTCCACCAGTGTTTCCCAAGTCTGTGAATAGCTACTCCATCCACTAAGATTTCTTGTCACGAACTTGGCTATTTCTGGCCTCCTGTCCTCGCCATTGGAATCCTGGTGTGGCGCTGTAGGATATGCACTGGACTGTTAACTACAAAGTCAGCAGTTCAAACACACTAGCTGCTCTTCGGAAACCCTATAAAGGGTCACTAAGAGCTGGAACCAACTCCACAGCACATAATAACAACAGCTTTCTCCATTACCACCTAGACGTACATGCATCAAATCACTAAATTTTGTCAATTCGGTCTCTAAAATATATCCACCACTTTCTGCTCATCTCTGCCACCATGGCTGTAGTTCAAAATGCCAACTTGCAAGTCAGTGTACATCCAGTTCCTAGGGCAGGAGGTGGGTTTCATCAAAACAAATTCCAAACCCCACTTCCCAGAGAAGGTGAGACTCCTAATGTGCTCTGGAATGGGAGTGAGAGTAAGTCTGCAAGTAACTGCCGCCAAGTGAGGGTCAGTGAAAATCCACTTTTCCCAGATCACATTCACAGGGGCAAAGGGCTAGGTCTTACATCTTTATTTGCTGACACAAGAGGATATGGAACCCTGTAAATCAGTTGTTCTCAGAAGAGGCCATCACTGCACACATTGTTGGGAAGTGAGGTTGAGTCAGTCCCAACTCATAGCAACCCTGTATAGGGTTTCCAAGGAGTAGCTGGTGAGTTTGAACTGTCGACCTCATGGTTCAAATGACCTTGCAGCCCACTGCTTTAGCCCAAAGCGCTACACCAGCAGCTCCTAAATTCAAACGGTCTGTTTTTGAAATGTCATAACTAAGGCTCAGCACAGAACCAGGGCAGTCCTGGTCGCCCGCCTCCAGCTAACCAGGTGAACAAGAGCATGTCATTAAACTCTTAATCATCCTCGCAGGCCCATGGATGTGTACTGCTCTGGGATTCTCTGAAGGGTCTCCCAAACATAATGAAATGCAGTAAGTGTAATAAACCCCAAAACAGACAATGTTATAATATGCTAGTAAGATTACTAATTAAAATGAAAAAAGTGATAAAATGGTACCTGTTGCACATGCCCATGACATAGATCACAGCCATCAGCATCTCTCTCAAACCTGATCTCTCAATATGGACAGATATGGTAATAAACAGTCTTTTAGCCCTAATCTGTTTATAAGCAGGATCCGGCTGCTAACCGAAAGGTCACTGGTTCACACCCACTAGCTGTTCCACCGGAGCAAGATGAGACCGTCTGCTTCCATAAAGATTTGCAGCCTCAGAAACCCTTTAAGGCAGTTCTATTATGGGTCTCTAAGCGCTGAGTCAACTGGATGGCTGAGTCTGGGGTTTTGGTTTGCATTTAAAAACAGAAGCACTTCCTTGCTCAAAATTGCCCCTTTCTCAAACAGTCAGAAATGCCAGCATCACTTACAGCTGGCAGCGGTGCCGCACTATGCTCCACACTCCCTTCTCACGAGGTCTGGCCACACTAGAAACAGTCGCATGCAAGCCATTAAGAAGAGAGACACATGCTCCTGAAAATTAGAGGATTTGGTTACATGTTAGGACTACTACCTATACAGGAAAGCAAAGAAATCAACCTAAATAAAACTTTAAATGATAATAACCAACATGCTTTACTAATCATGCAGAAAGTCAGGACATATAATAAAGAACAGAAGGTGTGGTACATTACCCAAAAGCCCTGCTAACGACCGCATGTCCTTCTCCATCAGCCTGTAAATCTCTTCCTCGGAGAAGCGGCCAATGCCGTGGCCGTGCATCTCGCGCTTCACAATCCCCTTCGTTATGTGGCACACGACCCACCTCAGCAGGTTACTGAATGGACCACCACCACTAAGAGAGAGCATCTTCCGGGTCTCATTGAGATTGTCCACCCACTGGCAATAAGCTAATGTCCTGGAATTGTGTGGAAACAAGTTACTACTGTGCATCAGATAAACATATCACCTCTACAGACACTTCTGAATGGCTCATTCAAAATTGTGTGCATCCTAGAGGAACTGGATAATTCCAGCTTTTACAAAGAGCAATCTGCATGGCAGATATCACAACAGGCTCTAGACTATGCCTAGACATAAGGGCCTGTGGGAAAAGCCATAAATTATCCAGATAATGATGCCATATGTTCGGGGCCACCAACACTCTCCCAGTACCCTCCCTCATCGCCCACCTCCCAGTGCCATTCATTCTCTGAGGCAACTTTACTGAAGACAAGCAGAAACCCTCTGTAGAAGTCTTTTAGTCGGGATAATGAGTACCTAGGGGGGAATAGGGAAAGAGACCATAATAACTGAGGTACTGCATCTATCTCTTTCTTGACAGCAGTGATGGTTACAAGGGTACATGCTATGTGTTCATTAATTAAGTTGCACGTTTTTGTTTTGTATACTTTGTAAATATATATTTCATAATACAAAAAATAATTTAAAAAATGGAGTCCTGGTATAGTGCTGTGGGTTAAAGCACTGGACTGGACGGTCAGTGTGAACCACAAGATTGGCAGTTCAGAAACTCTATACAAGGTTGCTATGAGTTGGAACCAACTCCACAGAACTTAATAACAATATAAAAACATGTTTTTTAAAAAAGAAATCTTTCTTACTCTCTGACAGATGACCAGGGAGTGTATCTGTCCATGTTTGTTATGAACCTATAGAAATTAGAACTATTACATGATTGAAGTACTCTGCAGAAAGTCAGCTCTCTGGGCTGCTTTGGTTTGTCCTCAAGGACTCTACTGAAAGGGTAAAATTCACCAAAGGACTTTGGTGGAAGCATGTTTCTCTTCTTGCAGCAAACTCATCCATCCTGGTGCTCCTGTTTAATATGTGTAGACAGTTAAAAACTTAGTCCCTGGCAATGCATTCTGTTGGTAACAAAAAATCCAGGCTTTTGCTGATTTTGTTCTATGAACCTGCACAATTACAGAAACATTTTTATAGCTAACAGTGTTGATAGTTGTTGTTAAATGCTGTCGACTCGGTTCCTGACTCACAGCAACCCTTTATAGGGTTCCTGAGCCTGTGAATCTTTGTGAGAGCAGAAAGTCTCATCTCTCTCCCATGGAGCAGTTGGTGGATTCGAACAACTGACCTTTTGGTTCGTAGTCCAGTGCTTATTCTGCAGAGTCACCACACTCACCATAGTGTTGGTGGTGGTGGTGGAGTGCCATGGAGTCGGTTCAGACACATAGCAACCCTGTATAGAGTTTCCAAGGCTGTAAATCTTTAAGGGAGCAGAATTTGTATAGGTTAAAAGAATTTTGAGAAGAATGTGGTGGTGGGAATTCAATTATAAGATATTTTCACTTTTCCACATAAAGAACAATAAAAGATGTGTTGGTGGTCACCTCTGCTGCTGGAGCTGGTTGATACAGATTAATAACCACTTGGAAAAACAGGTTAACAGAGAGAACATACGGGATCCAAAACTACAGCTACAAAGAAGTGCTATTTTGTATCACAAGACAAACAAAAATAAACAAAAGCAGAAAAAGACCTTGAAACTATAAACTATCAGTTTATAGTTCTATTCTTTTGAGGTTATGCTCCTTTAAAAATAGAAAATGAAAAAGAAACAGAAGACATCTCAAAAATTTTTGAAGCATTTCTGATTTTTACTAAAATGTCCATTAATCAATTTCAACATACCCTCAGTTGCAAACACATATCTTTTTTATTATGCTTTTTAAGAATGTCTACAAATTGTGTTTTGGGGTCCTGGTGTGGTTCTATAGGATAAGCACTAAACTGCTAACAACAAGGTCAGCAGTCCAAACCCACCAGCTGCTCCTCAGAAACTCTATACCGTGTCGCTATGAGTAGGAACTGACTCAATAGCACTTAACAACAACAGAAACACTCCTGTAAGAAAAGCTTTTCCTCTCCTTTGCAAGCCTCCCAATAGAAAGTATTGAGGAGTCAAGAAATGGGTTTTTCTGGAAAGAAGAAAAAGCACATTGCAATGGAGACTAATTCATGGGCAGTCAGAATGCTCAATGGCTCATTGGATTTCAATATCTCAACCTTGCTTGCTGAAAGTGAAAAGGACTTAAAATACTTACTGATGAAGATCAAAGACCACAGCCTTCACTATGGATTGTACCTCAGTATAAAGAAAATAAAAACCCTTACCACTGGACCAATAAACCACATCCTCGGATCAAACAACATATTCAATTAGGCAAATCTGCTGCACAGGGTCTCTTTAAAGTGTTGAAGAGCAAAGCAGTCAGTTTGAGGATGAAGATGCGCCTGACACAAACCATGATATTTTCAATACTCTCAAATGCATGTTCAATTATTGAATGATGCACAAAACATCAAGAGAAGATGGTAGGAATATACAGAGTCACTGTGCCAAAAGGAAATCGTTGATGTTCAGCCATTTCAAGACGTAGCATATAATCAAGAGCCAATGATACTGAAGGAGGAAGTCCAGGGTGCATTGAAGGAATTGGCAAAGAACAAGGCACCAGGAATTGATGAAATAAACATTGAAATCTCTAAAGAAAGTCAGGCAGCACAGGAGGCACTCACTCAACTATGCCAAGATATTTGGGAGACAACTATCTGGCCGACTGATTGCAAGAGATCCATATTTGTCCCCATTCCAAAGAGAGGTGACCCAATGGAATGCGGAAATCAT
>NW_006408602.1:5651069-5660885 GCF_000296735.1 Chrysochloris asiatica | reverse complement strand
ATTCTTCTTGGATCAACTATCAACACTCGTGGAAGCAGCAGTAAAGAAATCAAACAACATATTGCATTAGGCAAATCTGCTGCACAAGACCGTTTTAAAGTGTTGAAGAGCAAAGATGTCAGCTTGAGTATTAAGGTGTACCTAACCTAAGCGATGGTATTTTCAATAGCCTCATATGCATGCGAAAGCTGGACAGTGAATAAGGAAGACCACAGAAGAATTGATGCATTTGAGTTATGGTGTTGGAGGAGACTATTGAAAGTGCCATGGGCTGCCAAAAGAACAAAGCGATCTGTGTTAGAAGAATTGCAGCCAGAGTGCTCCTTGGAGGCCAGGATGGCTAAACTTCGTCTCTCATACTTTGGACATATTGTCAAGTGGGACCAGTTGCTGGAGAAGGATATCATGTTTGGTGGCGTGGAGGGTCAGAGAAAAAGAGGAAGAACCCCAGCAAGATGCATTGGCAAAGTGGCAGCATCAAGGGGCTCAAGCGTAGCAACAACAACTGTGAGGTTTGCCCTGGACCGGGCAGTGTTTCGTTCTCCTGTGCTTAGGGTCACTATGAGTCAGTACCAACTCGATGGCACCTAACAACAAAAACAGATGAAGAGAAGACAAGACTGGAAGGGCCAACTTGCAGTTCAAAGTGGGACACCTTTCTCTGAGATGGAGTGAGGCGGAGGCTGTGAGGAACACGGGGCCATAGAGAGGCTGATACTTCAATGTCCTGTTACTTCAATGTCCTCTGCACAGCAAGAAATGAGGCCACGTGCAGAAAGAGGTGACCATGAGTAGAGAGTTTTAGGAGAGTCCTGGTGGTTTGAAGTACCAGCTCAGGATGAAAGAAGAGCTGCTCATGGGCACACAGCTAGGGAAGGAGGAGATATCATCCAAGCAAGTGTTCAGTTACTCTACCTGCATAAGCAGACCAAATACACAAAACAAAAGAAGAAACACTGGGTTGATTCCGAATTTTGCAGTTGGAAGTAACTTCAGAAACTCTCTAGTCTTCCTCTCTTCTCTTTTCTGCCTGCTTTTGATTTATCTTCCTCTCTTTCCTTCCCTGTACTCAATACTCTAGACCTGCTTCAGGGAAAATTAGCAAATGAGGGCCAGGTAGGGTCTTCAAGAGTCAAGTCCAGTGCCATGTTTTCATAGTCAGTAGAGAGGGAGAAAGATGAGGCTTTCTGCTCCGCAAAGATTTAAAGTCTCAGAAACTCTATACAAGGTCGCTATGAGTCAGAACCGACTTCACAGCACTTAACAACAGGTAAGGGGAAGCATTCTACTTTCTCTTTTCTTCCATGATAAATTTTAACACCAAAGGATATAGGCATTTTGTGAATTTCTAAAACAGCTGCTATAGGTAAAAGACATCATAACACATTACAAACCATTACAACCGAGTATCCACCTACTGTGACAACCAAGCTTACAGAAAACTCAGTCCACACAGTGAGATGTGCTCCAAGTTCCACCACATCACTCTTGCCCAAGTTAACAATAACCCCATTGTTGCAAAATCCAGAGAAACTTTCTTCTATACCTAACTTCCTTGATCTCTCTGCAGCATCTCATACTATTAACCTCATTGATGGATCTCTTCCTTACCTTATGTTTCTACTACTTTTTCCTCCACCTTTCATGTGTCTCCTCAGCCTACCTCTTTTTCCTCCATACCTCTTGCATGTTCTCAAGATCTCTACCTCCACTCCTCCTGTCTCCTTATACCACATTCATGGGGTTAGCTAATTCATGCCCATGATTTCAAGCTAATGACTCCCAAATCTCTAAACAGCTCAGACTTCTGACCTGAGCACCATGGATTCCATTTGGCCATTCCTCAGAAACTACAAGCAAACATTTCCTAAATTGTATTCATTGTCTTCACTTCCTTCAAACCTTCTTCACTTCAGCCAAACCAGAATCCTGGGAATTATTCTACACAGTCTTCAGTATAGATTGTACCTCTCTGTAAGGAAAATTAAAATCCTCACCACTGGACTAATAAATAACGTGATAAACAGAGTAAAGACTAAAGTTGTCAAAGACTTCATTTTGCAGGATCCACTATTAATGCTCACAAAAGCAGCAGTCAAGAAATCAAATGACATATTGCTTAGGCAAATCTGTTGCAAAAGACCTCTTTAAAGTATTAAAAAGCAAAGATTTCATTTAGAGGATTAAAGTAAGCTTGACGCAAGCCATGGCATTTTCAATCACCTTACATACATGTGAACGCTGGACAACGAATAAGGAAGACTGTAGAAGAATGTATTTGAATTAGAGTGTTAGCGCAGAATAAGTACCATGGACTGTCAGAAGGACAAACAAATCTACATTGGAAGAAGTACAGCCATAATGCTCCCTAGAAGCCAAGATGGTGACAATTCATCTCTTATATTTTGGACATGTTTCCTGTAGGTGGAAATCCCTGGAGAGGAACATCATGTTTGATAAAGTGGAGGGTCAGCAAAAAAGAAGACGACCTTCAATGAGATAGACTGACACAGTGGCAGCAACAATGGGTTCAAACAGAACAACAAGCTGGAAGGATGGCATAGGACCGGGCAGTGTTTTGTTCTGTTGTTCATAGGGTTAAAGTGAGTTGTGACCAACTCAATGGCACCTAACAACAATAATAAGCCACCTCTCTACCTGACTAACAGAAACCCTGTGAATCTGCCATTCTATCCAGCTCCATTAACATATATTCCTGCCCTTCACCATTCCTCAACTATGAAAACAGTAGCCTCCTAGCAGGTCTGCTGATATTTCTTCTAGCCTCCTCAGACATTTATTTGCCCCAAGACAGCCACTAAGAGCTTCTTAAAACACAAATCTAACTAAATCATGCTGCTTCTTAGAATCCTATTAACTATTCCATAGCTCCTCAGCATGGCACACCAATCCCATGGACCATGGTGTGACCCCTCTATGACCGGATGCTTCTCCAGCCCCATCACCTAGTATACAAAATTGCAGACATTTCTCCAGAAGCCTTTGTCTTGCCTCTAAACTGTGCAGATGCTGCTCCCTCAGCCTGGCCCTCCTGATCTTACTTATTGTCCTGGCCCTTTACTCACCGCTCCGACTACCCCCTAGATTCCATGTAACACCACCTCTTCTCAAAGCCTTCCCTCCTCTTCCCAGCTGGTGCTGGCTGCCTTTTATCAGCACTGGCCATTAGGAAGGTTTCCGTGTCTCCTCTCTAGTCTGCGAGTACAGGGACAGAGTCTTATTTGCTTGCTTCTCCAACATGCAGCTCACTCCCTGGCCACTAGTTTCCTGAAAGAATGAATTATTGATGGAATGAAGAAAGGTTTTGCTTCTGAGCCAGCTACTGCTAAGTAGTGCTACTAAGAGATGACACATATTTAAATAGAAAAATGGAAAGGGAAAAGTGTCTAAGGGGAATAAAGAGGGGGGTGCCACTGTTCTCTTCTGGGATTCGTAGCTCTTCACTCTCCACTGGGAAGTGGTCCTCTACACAAAGAATCATAAATCATTAACTAGAGAGGTTGGACAGTCTGGAACTAGATTTGGCTACACAGTTAAAATCATCTCTCATTCTAAGAGAAGGAGTCCTAGTGGCACAGTGTTTAAGTGCTTGACTACTAATCCAAAGGCTGGTGTTTCAAACTCACCAGCTGGTTCCATGGGGAAAAAAATGTGGCAGTCTGCTTCCGTAAAGATTTACAGCCTTGGAAACCCTATGGGGCAGTCAGCATCTGTCCTATTGGTTCACTATAGATGGGAATCAACTTGAGGACAGTGGTTTTAGTTTTTGGTTACTATTCTGAGAGCCTGTTTCAGGAGATTAGGATACTCATTTTCCTTATCTCTACTGATATATCTGATCTCTCCTGCAAAATGGGGTCAAAGGGTTTTGTTTTTCAAAAAATTGATTATCTTAGTCTTCAGAACAACAGAACAACACTTGGCCAAATATTTTTTAAAGGGGTTTAAAGAAGATAGGCCAGTGAAAGTCGACCCCTGTTCTTTTAATGGCAATATTTCTAGTGACAACTCTACATGAAAACTGGCTCACGGTAGAAACAAATATTAAAATGTGGAATGCTATGGCAAGCTACGGTTTGATGAATGAATCGTAGTGAGAGACTTCCAAATCATGAGAACGCCTTTCACCATGCCAGGTGCCACATCCTCAACATCTTTGGCTTTCCCTAGACAATCTCAACTTCACCAAGTTCCACAAACTTAGTCCCTCTAAACAAGAGTTCCTCACTACAGCTGATACTAGGGGGAAAGGAGAAAAAGAAAATGGAAACACATTAATTGCATTGTAATTAGGAAGAGTCTCCTGGCTTTCAGAAAAGCACTTCTTGGGTAAGTTACTGTAGTTTATAGTACAGCAATCCATCCTCACCACTGCCATTCACCAAAACACCAACAGTCAAACTTGAAATTTAAAAACTATGACCAGCCTGGAAGTAAATCTGAATTTAGTGTTCTAATACCTATACTGTTGTGGGTAAAAATGTTACAACTAGCTAGTCTCACAGTGGTGCCCTGCACACTTCCCTACGGGACTAGGAGACTTAAAAGACTCACTGACATCCACAAGGGGTCAGTATGTCACACTGAAGAAGCTATGGTACCTGTTACCTAAAATCAATTTTATTCCAGTAATCTGACCCTGTGTCTCTCTGACTTCCCTTTTACTGGCTTCCCTGCATAGGATGTAATTTAAGCAGTCAGTGGAGCAAAGGGAATACAAACTGTCTCCTTTATCTTCAATAATAGCTTTTATAAATAAATGTCTGAATATATATATTCAGATTTCAAGTGCAAAACACACACACACACACACACACAAAAAAAAAAAACAATTTATAACCCAGTGGGCCTATCTGAACAAAGCTATAGCAGACTCAGAATTATGTGATATTACACAATAATGCTTTCTATACGGGGTTGCTATGAATCAGAGCTGACTCCACAGCACATAACCACCAACCACCACTGCAAAATCACACCTGGAATGGAATATTTTTAAAGTTTCAGGCCAAAATAAACATATGTGAAAGCGCCACATAATTCAATCAATTGAGTGGGTTTACTGAATTTCCTCTTCCACTTCTGTGAGTACAAACACACCCTTGGGGCTTCTTGTCACTCACTGTGATGGTCAGGATCTAACATGATCTCATGGAAAGCTCACACTTGTAATATTTTCTTACATATTCTTGCCTCTGCTGGGCCATAGGTGTGCATTTTGGGCATGATCCCTGGACCAGAAGAGGTGGGGGAAGGAGGGGTTGGAGGAAGAAGAGTATCTGGGGATTCTCTGACTGAGGCTTTCCCTTCCTGGCTGTGGGAAGGATGAATGTTTTTCTTCACTGAGAGAGCTCTCAGGAATGCCCTAGCTATGGCTACAGGCCATTTGTTGTTTTTGTTAAGTGCCATCCAACTCATAGTGAACACCACCTCCCACCCCCGTATAGGATTTCTGAAGAGCGACTGATGAGTCTGAGCCTCCAACTTAGAGGTTTGAACCTACCTTGTGGTCCAATGCTTATCCAACAGTGCCATACCAAGCTTGGGAGCCTTAAACAACAGAGAAGGATCTCATTTGGGCTTTAAAGATAGAAATTTCCTCTCAATAAAGAGCTTTCCTCCCAGCTTCAATGTTTTTCCTCAAATTAATCCTTGAGTAAATACAAGTAAGACGTCATGGTGGTGGTGGTTATGTGCCGTGGAGTCGGTTCCAACTCATAGCAACCCCGTACAGCGTTCCCAAGGCAGTAAATCTTTACGGGAACAGAAAGCTTCAGCTTTCTCCTGCTGAACAGCTGGTAGTTTCAAACTGCTGACCTTAAGGTTCGCAGCCTGATTTGTACCCACTATGCTACCAGAGCTCCTTAAGAAGTCATAGCTAACCAGAAAAAGTATTTTTCAATTTAAAAAGTCAATTAAGGAAATAGGTATCATTAAAAGAGTCTATCTACTACATATAAGGAGCACTGGTGGTACAACCAAAAGGCTGGCAGTTTGAACCAGCCAGTGTCTCGGTTTCCATAAAGATTGAAGTCCTGAAAACCCATGGGGCAGTTCTACTCTGTCCTACTCTGTCCTATGGGTCACGGTTGACTTCACAGCACACAATTCCATATAACCCAAGCAGCTCCTGAGAACACTTGGGCATCTACAGTTTATAAAATAAATAAATATTCTTCCCTCGCAGGATGTTGTTGTTGTTAAGTACCATTGAGTCAGTTCTGACCCATAGCGACCCTGTAGAGGGTTTCAAAGAGGCTACTGGTGATCTTGAACTGCCGGTCCTGCGGTTCAAACGGTTTTGTAGTCCAGCGCATTAATCCACAGCGCCACACCAGGACTCCGCTACTGCCCCCCAATTCACCCTCCACAGAAGACCTGCCTTGCATCAAGTACTAGCTCAGGGATGAGGGGAGGGAAGGAGAGAGGATATGAACTTCTGCCAGTGAGCAAACATATATAAAATGACAGTCACACCCAGAGTAAGCAGCAGTGATGAATGGTACTTTGGAATCATGCTGGATCAAAGGCTTTCTAACCCAAAGATCATTTTTCTGAACCACTGTAGAAATTAAAGACTAGTAGCCAATGTACCAACTAAAATGTGTAGTGCTCGGCTTCTTTTTCCGGAAGCTGACATAGCAAAAGCAGTCAGCATCAATGAGCTCAGCAATCCAGTGAGGTAGTGCTGCACAGGTCAGCGCCAACAGAAGACGAAGGACAGGGGTGGCCCAACTGGGTCTCCATTTCTCTCACTTGCTGGCAAACAAGGCTCTTCCCAGAAGCTAAGCACATCAGACACATCATGGATTTCTGTCCACACTGCAACCCTACACTCCTTGAGAAGGGAGCCTAGTAGTGCTCCGTTCATACTATAAGGAGCAGACCTGGGTTCATTCTGGGAACATGGAGTCTGTGATTCCTCCCACACAGAGCTGTCCCTCTGCTTCTGCCCTCTCCTACTTCCAGCCTTGCTCCCACTCCCTTCACTTCTATAATGATGGAGGCGGGGAGAAATGGGTGCTTCAGGTCAGCCCTAGGATAAAGTGAGCAAGAACTGAAGGCAGAAAGAAGAAAAATAAAGGGTCACTTAAAAACAACAGACAGAAACCACAAGTTTTCCATTAAAGTAAGAGCTGCCTGGATGAAATACCAAGATGATAAAGAAGAACCTTCTACAACCAGTCCTACACTGAGTGCATCTCTTCGTGGGGCAGGTGCAGTAAAAGCTACTAAGCAAGCACCTGACCCAAGAGAATCAATCAATGCAACAACAACAAAAAAGTGTATTCAATTCTTAATGAAGTCTTTAGAGCAAGATAAAGTTTGCAGACACAGGGAGAAAACTTCTCTTATCTCTTGAGGTGTAGACAAGATACTAAAACTTTTTTCAGCAAAAAGTGGAATGGAAGAACAACAAAAGAGCCCACATGCAATGAGTTTGTAAAGCAAGGGCCATCCATCCTTGTCTGCTTAGCTCACACGGTGTCACAGCAAAATGCCACACACAATAATGGGCACTCATCAAACTTAGGGAATATGAACCAGGGGTCAGGCCATGAGGGCAAAGACTGTCAGAAAGGAATGGCCTGTTACTTCTGAAAATAGAGACGCTCTTGTTACCTAAAGAAAAATGAAAGTAATCTTATAAAGGTAATCCAGCTTATTTCACCTAGGAATTCTATCCTGACCTCATGTTCTATTTATTATTTTCATTCATCAGCTTGTGCTTATGAATATCCCTGAGCCCAACTGACTGAAGCATCTCCCATACCTCAGTATTTCCCAAACCTCAGCTGCAGTCTACATCAGGGGTCAGCAAACTACAGTCCACAGTCTAAAACTATTTTACATTTTTCCGTGGTTGAAAAAAAGAACAAAAGAAAAATAAAATTCGGAATTATGTGAAATACAAATTTCAATCCCATAAAAAACCTTTCATTGGCACATAGTCGCGTTTATTCATTGCTATATTGTCTATGACAGCTCTCCTGCTACAAAGGCAGAGACAAGTGGTTCCAAAAAAGACCACATGGTCCACAAAGATGAAAACAGTTATTATCTGACCCTAAACAAAAAATGTTTGCCAATCCATGAAAAAGATAGGCACCTAAAAACTTAACAGTCCTAACTTTGATCCCTTCTAGTCCCCAACTATTAATATGAAAAATTTTTGAAAAGGTGGGAGGAATGTCTAAAAGGTGAAGCAGAAGTTGGGGTCTACTGGAAAAGTATGTGGTCAGGAAGTGTAGCAAGCCCGCTTCCAAGCCCCGGGACTCACCAGTACAAGTGCTCCTCCACCATCTTGGTCACTGCTCTGGAGACAGCGCGTTCATGAGGGCCAAGGTTTTTGTTTAAATTCACGCCAAGTTTCTCTTCCAAAAAATCAATGACGAATTCTGTGCCAGAAACTTTTTCATTATTATATTCAATCCAAGGCATTTTCCCCTGAGCAGACAATTTTCCACCAAAATAGTTCTAAGCAGAGTAAATTTTAAAAAGAGAAAAACGATGTTTTACTTACATGTCACTGTATGATTTACATAAACCAACACTGCAACCTTATATTTGATAGTAACTGTAATTACTACTCAAATGAATGAATTCACTATATAAACTCTTTAGGACACTAAGTGGGTGCTTGGGGTAGGGGGTAGGGGGATGAGTTACCTCCCACAGATTTTATCTTGGGGTCTGGGGCTTCTTGTAAAATATAGAACTTTAGTCCCTGAGTCCCCAAGAGGAGAAGGTATTAAATGATCCTCACAATATCATGTCTGAGCAATCTAAAAACCCAAAAAGTGAAAATAAACTATAAGACTTATACTGACTAGGCTACTAGTCAAAGACCTAATTTTAAATTCCATTTTTTAAACTTAAATAATGCTTGAAACCACTACACTTGAAACAAGTGGCCCTAGAAACTATATACATCAGACTCAATTACAGTGCCTGCTAAAAATGCAGATTCCTGGGACTCCACCTAGCCCTCTGGACCCGGATCCTGGAGAAAAAGGCCTAGGATTCTGTGTGTTTTACAAGTTCCCCCTTTGATTCATATGTATATTGGTAGTTTAGAACATCTCTGAGGAATTGATCCCAGAAAAGAGTGGTGTGGGGGGCAGATATATTTTATAATCAATTAGAATTACAGAGTGACATTTGCTGTATAAAAAGTCACAACCTTAGCCACATTGATGGAGGGGGCTGTCTGTCGTAATGATTCCATTTATACAATCACTTTTCTCAGTAAGTTTGGAACATTTCGTTGACTTTTAAATCTGAATCAATTCTCTTGGTGGTCTGCACACTATAAACTAGTCAGATTATTGCAAACTGTTCCTCAGACTTCAGACAAGTAGATAATTTAGATACTGTTGGGTAATAGCAAAAATGGTTATCTCTAAATAGCAGAAAGACATGATGCTGGGTAAAGTGGAGACTCAGTGACAAAGAGGAAGACCCCCAACAAGATGGACAGACACAGCTGTGGCAGAACTGGGCTCAAACCTAACAGCTGTGAGGATGACAACAACAGGTAGTAAAACTGTCAGATGGTGGTCACTTTCCATTTGCACTTGTATTGTTGGACAATTTTATAAGTCCACATGTTGTTTATATGTGATCAGAAGAAACAGTGAAACTATTTTTGTTCTGTTTTTTAAATGAACCATAGCCACAGCACAGAACCTCCCTGTACCTTTTTTGCCATTTCCAGTGAATCTGTAATTACTCCAAAAAAAAAAAAAAAAAAAGTTTGTTTTTTTTTAATGAGCTATCAGTATAATTTTCCTG
>NW_006408602.1:5634733-5650969 GCF_000296735.1 Chrysochloris asiatica | reverse complement strand
AAAAAAAAAAAAAAAAAAAAAGTTTGTTTCTTTTTAATGAGCTATCAGTATAATTTTCCTGATTTTTTTTTTTTTTTTAAATAACTGTGTCCAATACACTGGGCTTTTTAAAAAAGCCTTGTGAGTTCCTACTAATGGTCATCAAATATTCATTCCAGTCTCACTTAGGTTAAAAACTAAAGCTTCAATTATAAGAGCATGATCTTAGGAACAAGGTATTTTAGTCTTTTTGTAAAAGGTACAGGACAAAGAAGGGATAAAGGGTGGTGCTGTCTGCGTCCCAATTCCGGCACCTTCCAGGCACCACCTCTATCAACACAATCCACCCCCCTCAGTAAAGGGTACTCAGGGCACCCCAGTCAGACACAGTTCCCCTTTCTGAAGCACCAAACCAGTTCCATTTACTTCAGATCTCAGCAACTTCTTGAACAATCTCTCCATGTGTTTTTCATAGAGAACTCACAGAAGAAAAAACACCCTTGGATTATTCCTTTTTTTTTTTTTAATGTACTAATAAGAACTAATGATTTTGGAAGTGGATAAGCAAGCTCTGCCTTTCTCAAGTCAGCCAACTGACACTGACTCAGCTCCGCTGCATGGCGATCCTGTGTGCCCACAGGGTTTTCAACAGCTGGCTTTCTGGAAGCAGTCTGTCAGGCCTTTCTTCCCAAATGCCTCTGGATAGATATGAAACTCTAACTTCTCAGTTAGCATCAAGTGTGTCCATGTTTGCCCCATCCAAGGACTCCACAGTAATAGCTTTAGGCCTTCAGCTAGGAGGGTGCTCTGCTGCTCCAATTACACTTACCAAAGGCAGCTGCTTTGAAATGTGACCAGAGGTAGTTAGGCAGCTAGTAAAGACAGCTCCCTACTTTATGGCTTGAAGGAAAGAAAGAAAAGGGCAGAACAATGCAGGCTGCAAACAGCAAGAAGACTTCAGCAAGACTGTGGGGTACAAACATCACTACAGAACACGAAATTCAAGGTTTGGCTCCTAGTAGCCCCAAAGTTGTCATGGTTAAAAAGGCAATCTGGTCAAAAGTGACGATGGAACAGAGAGACAGGTAGAAGCTAGGTAGCAATCTCATCCTTCAATTTAAGCCTCAGTAAAACTGTTTCAAGTGCTGACTGCCAACATGAGGCTGAACAATGATCTTCTAAATCTAATCCAAGCATTCAGATCATTCAAGCCTTGTCTGTTTTCAGTGCTATTTATAATTTTCTCCTCCAGTGCTGGCTTACTACGACCTACATAATAAACCTGATCCTCTCTCTCCACTCACCCTTGCACTCCAGTCCCTAGACAAAAGAATTCCATTATTTTCTTCATACACCCCAGGTTCTCCCTGATCCCTCATTCCAAAATTCTGGATTTGGTGCCATGCCACCATATTCCCAGAGGACCTATATAATACAAAAACAAAACCAAAGCAAAAGCCCACTGCCATTGAGTCAATTCTGACTCCTAGTGGCCCTGTGTAGGTTTCCAAGGCTGTAAATCTTTATGAGAACAGACAGCCTCACCTTTCACTGGGCAGAGTGGCTGGTGGGTTTAAAGTACCAACCAAGGGCTAGCAGTCCAGGCCTCCTTTCTAGCACTCAGCACACCTGAGAGGATGTAATCTGTCAGATTCCTCCCCAGATGGAAAATGGGTCAGAAAGCACAGACCATACATGGGAAGTCAGACATCAGAGGAGTAGTATCAGAGTTAGTATGTCCAAAGACTGGCTAAAAGCAGGACAGGGAGACTTCGTCTGTCATACTTGGGACATGTTGTCAGGAAGGACCATTCCCTGGTGAAGGACATCATGCTTGGTAAAGTAGAGGCTCAGTGAAAAAGAGGAAGCACCTCCAACGAGATGGACTGACACAGTGGCGGCAGCAACGGGCTCAAATGTAGCAATTGTGAGGATGGCCAAGAACTGGGCAGGGTTTTGTTCTGTTGTGCATAGTATCACTATGAGTCGGAACCAAATCGATGACATCTAACAACAAATAATGCTCTGGTTGGCAGTGAGCAGCCAATGAAAGTATTTGAGTAGTAGAATTATATGATGAGAAATAATTTTTTTTTAATAAAAAAAAGGAGAAGAAGACTGGCAGGTAAGAAGTTCTCCCCCTCCCATCCCTTAGCTTGTCTATTATAATATAGAACGACGACCTCCTCCCAACGTTGTTCTTTGTAAGACCCTAAAGATGCACTCTGAGGAAAGGAGCTACTTGGAGGAGCGACAGCAAACTGGAGTGACCACAGTAGTTTGGGGATGTCGGGGACTCGCTCACTTTCTTTCTTTAAACTCTCTCAGAGGGACACATATGGGTGCCTCTACTTCAGCCCCTTGCCCAAATTTCCAAGCAGAGAGGCTGATGTCACTGTTAATGGAAGCTCTCAGACCAGACTAAGTAAGCACCTAGAAGTACAACACTACTTATAGTATACTATAAGAGAAGTACAACACACTGAATAAAAATAGCATGAAGCAGAATGATTGGAACAAACAAACAAAATTAAATTCGCAAAGTAAATAGCCTCAAAGAGATAAAGAAAAAGATTAATAATATAAGCCAAGTAGAAATATTACAAAGAAAATATTTTTTAAAAAATAAAGGCATAAGAAGGAGCAGTACAACGGAAGTTCAGAGAGAGGAATTCTTCAGAAAAGGAGAAAAGAATTAGGAACAGAATTCAAAGAGACATAAAGTCAAAGCAGAAGTGCAAATCTGAAGCTAATAAGAAACAGAGACGAAGAAGGGGAAACAAACAAGCAAGAAGAAATATATGAATTAATCATTCCCAGAAATAAAAACAGATGGAAGGCCTCACATTTAAAGTTTCTAAAAGACCTAGAAATACATAAAGACCCATAACAATGCACTTTACAGTGAAATTTGAGAATAATAAGATTAAGAACAATTCTAGAAGATTCCAGTGGGGGAAAAAAATAAAAGAATCTGACTGACATCAGATTTTCCTATTCCAACACTGATGCAAAAAGACAAGTCAAGTAACATTTAAAACACTGAAGGAAAAGCACCTGAAACTTCAATGATCAAGTCTGAGGGTATAATAAAGATATTATCAGGCATGGGTTGCCTATAAAATATGAAACAAATGTTAGAATTACATCATAATAAAACAATAATTACAAGTATAAATGGATTAAACTCACCAAGTAAAGGACTCTGAAATGGAGAGAACTAATGCATTTCCTACAAGAGACAAACATCAAACAAAATACAGAACAGCTTTAAATAAAAGAGAGGAGACAGATATCTCAAGCAAATATGAACCAAAAGAAAGGTAGAGAAGCAGTCTTAATATCTGATAATACAAAATTCAAGGATCAAAAAAAATTCCTAAGGGACAAAGAGGAAAGCTACATACTAGAAAATGAAACAAGAGTAAAAGATATAATCTTCCATATTATTCCTATTTGTGGTGCTGCAGGTAAACCACTGGACCATGAAGTCGTTTGAATCACAGGGTTGGTGGTTCAAACTTACCAGCCACTCCCTCTGAAACCCTATACAGGGTCGCTATGAGTCGGAACCTACTTGACAGCACTTAACAACAACTTTTGTTGGTTTTGTTTAGTGCTGTCGAGTCGATTCCAACTCACTGAGACCCTGTCTAGAGTTCCCGAGGAACAGCTGGTGGATTTGAACCACTGACATTGCAGTTTAAATGGACCTTGCAATTATATCAATATAAACATTCATATAAAGCAAAAACTGAGAAAATGATTTGTTGTTGTTGTTGTTAAGTGCCGTCGAGTTGGTTCCGACCCATAGAGACTCTGTACAGGGTTTCCGAGGCTGTAAATCTTTATGGGAGTAGAAAGCCTCATCTTTCTCCCGCGAAGTGGCTGGTAGTTTCGAACTGCTGACCTTAAGGTTCGCAGCCTGATTCATAACCACTTCGCTACCAGAGCTCCTTGAGAAAATGATAGGAGATAGAGAATAAATACATTTTTAACATTTTCAGAAACTTCTAGAAGAGCAGACAAAATATAAGCAGAGGTATAGAAAGCATAAATGATCCATTAAACATACTCAATCAAGTAGATGTATAGAGAACTCCATACCCAAACAAAGAATATGAAATTATTTTCCACTTTTCATAAAAATTAATGACACAAAAGCCTCAATAAATTCCAAGAGATCAATAACAACAGAGACTAACTTTTCAACCCTAATATTCAAAATTAGTAACAAAATCAAGGACTTGAAAAATTCCGTCTGGTGAGAACTCTGGTTTTTAAAAAGGAAAACACAGGGACATTTTTTAAAAATACATAGAACTGAATGACAATGAAAACACAACATATCAAATCTGTGAGAAACAGATAAAGCATTATTCAGAAAGAAATATATACCTTTAACTACATTCTCCTGTTCACTCTTCAATGCTGAACTGAGCAAGTGTTTCCCAAGTGTTCAAACAGAACTAGAAGCACAGTAGAAAAGCTCTCAAAAACCTACATATATCTATCCAATGGCCTGCTGGGATCTCTGCCCTAAGATTCATCAGACAAAATATAATGCTGTCAATAAATAAAAACACAGCACTTTCAGTAATAACCACCCAATAGACAGGCTACCTGTTTGTCATAATGTGATGGCAATCAAATGAATTAGTTGATCTGAAATTGACTGTACTGACAATTCTGATTTAGACAATCATATGGTTTACTATGCCAGGAATGATAAATTAAAAAGGAATGGCGTGACATTCATTGTCAATGAAAACATGTCAAGATAATAAATTTCCATGTACCTAGATGGAAGACCAGTTAATACCACTATTATTCAAATTTCCATACCAACAACTATGCCAGTGATGATGAAATTGAAGAATTCTATAAACTTCTTCAATCTGAAATTCATCAAACATGCAATCAAGATGCATTAACAATTACTGATAATTGGAATGTGAAGGTGGAAAACAAAGAAGGATCAGTAGTTGGAAAATATGGCCTTGGTGATGGACATGATGCTGGAGGCCATATAATAGAATTTTGCAAGACCAGTGACTTCTTCATTGCAAATACCTTTCTTCAACAACATAAATGGTGACTACTCAATGGACCTCACCAGATGGAGTATGCAGGAATCAAATTGATTACACCTGTAGAAAAAGATGGTGGAAAAGTTCAATATCACCAGCCAAAACAAGGCCAGGGGCAGACTGTGGAATAGACAGATCATTAATTGCTCATTTGTAAGTTCAAGCTGAAGCTGCAGAAAATTAAAACAAGTCCACAAGAACCAAAATATGACCTTGACTATATCCCACCTGAATTTAGAGACCATCTCAAGAACAGATTTGATGCATTAGACACTAATAATCCAAGACCAAAAACATCATCATAAGAAAGTAAGCAAAAAATTAAGAAGACAAGCAAAAAATTAAGAAGACAAGAAAGAAAGAAAAGGCCAAAATGGATGTCAGAAAAGACTCTGAAACTTGCTCTCCAGCATAGAGAAACTAAAGGAAATGGAAGAAATGAGGAGGTAAAAAGAGCCAAACAAAAAATTTCAAAGGGCAGCTCAAGAATATAGTCAAGTATTATATGGAAATGTGTAAAGAAAACCAAAAGGGAAGAACAGAACACACTCAGTATTTCTCAAGCTGAAAGGACTGAGGAAAAAAATCCAGCCTCAATTTGCAATACTGAAGGATTCTATGGGCAAAATACTGAATGATGCAGAAAGCATGAAAAGAAGATGAAAGGAATGCAGTCACTGTACCAAAAAGAAATGGTCAATGTTCAACCATTTCAAGAGGTAACACAGAATGGTACTGAAGGAAGAAATCCAGGCTATACTGAAGGCGTTGGCGAAAAACAAGCCTCCATGAATTGACAGAAGACAAATTGAAATATTTCAACAAAGTGATGCAGTACTTTAAGCAATCACACGTCGCTGCCAAGTAATTAGAAGACAACTACCTGGCCAACAAATTGGAAGAAATCTATATTTGTGCCCACTCCAGAGAGCTTACCCAATGGAATGTGGAAATCAATTAACAAGATCATTAATATCATATGCAAGTAAAATTTTGCTGAAGATAATCCAAAAATGGTTGCCGCAGTACATCAACAGAGAACTGCCAGAAATTCAAGTTGGATTAAAACTTGAACCTGAAAAGGACATGAAACTAGGGATATCATTGCTGACAAAAGATGGATCATAGCTGAAAGCAGAGAATACCAGAAAGATGTTTATCTGTGCTTTATTGACTATGCAAAGGCTTCCAACTGTGTAGATCATGACAAACTATGAATAACATTGAGAAGAATGGATATTCCATTTATTTAATTGTGCTCATGAGAAACTTATACATAGACAAGAGGCAATTTTTAAAACAGAAAAAGGGGACACTGAATGGTTTAAAAATCAGGAAAGGTTGTATCCTTTCACCATACTTATTCAATCTGTACACTGAGAAGCTGAATTATATGAAGAACATGGCAGCAGGATTGGCAGAAGACTCCTTACAACCTTGCTTACTGAAAGCAAAGAGGATTTAAAATACTTAATGATGAAGATCAAAGACTACAGCCTTCAGTATGGATTGTACCTTAATGTAAACAAAACAAAAATCCTCACAACTGGACCAATAAATAAATATCATGATAAATGCAGAAAAGATTGAAGTTGTCAAATACTTCATTTTGCTTGATCCACAATCAACACTCATGGAACCAGCAGTCAAGAAAAGAAGTATTACACCAGCTAAATCTGCTGCAAAAGACCTCTTTAAAGTATTCAAGAGCAAATATGTCAGTTTGAGGCCTAACATATGCCATGTTATTTCCAATCATCTCATCCCCATGTGAAAGTTGGAAAATGAATAAGGAAGACTGTGAAAGACCAATGCATTGAATGACGGTGCTGGAGAAAAATATTGAAAGTACCATGGACTGCCAAAAGAAGCCCAAATGTTGCAAGAAGCACTGCCAGAATACTCTTTAGAAGTCAGGATGGTGAGACTTTGTCACTCATACTTTGGACATGTTATCAAAAAGGACCAGTTCCTAAAGAAAAACATTGTGTTTGGTAAATAGGAGGGTCAGCGAAAAAGAGGACGACCCCCAAGGAGATAGACTGACACAGTGACAGCAGCAGTGGGCTCAAACCTAACAATTGTGAGGACGATGCAGGACCAGGTCGGATTTCATACTATTATGCAGAGGATTCCTCTGGGTGGAAATCAACTCAACGGCACCTAACAATCACAACAGCAGGTCTATCCACATAGCAACAATTGTGAGGCTAACTCAGGATCAAGAAGTGTTTCGTTCCATTGTACCTGAAGTCCCTCGAAATCAGAACCAGTTCAATGGCACCTAACAATAGGCTGATCCAGGAGGTCATGGATGATACAAAGTGCTCAACTAATAACAAAAGAATGGAATTTCGAGCCCACCCAAAAGTGCCTCCAAAGTAACCAAAGGTGCTTCCAAAAGCCACAGCCTTGCCAAGCCTATGGAGCAGTCCTACCTGCACACACATGTGGTCACCACAAGTCTGCTTCAACTCGACAGCAATGAACAGCAACAACAACAGGCCTATCCTAACTATTAACCAAAGCATAAGTCAGGGGGAAGTAGCACGGACCTGAAGCCTTCTAAAATCTTTTGTAAATTGTCTTTTGTAAAACAGACCCTGGATTAAGTATTTCTGTCTTACTAAAGACTAAATTTTCATCCTGACACCAAGAGCATGTTAGTTTCACAGTGTGAGAAGTAATGCTCCCTATTCTGATACTGCTGTCATGTGAATAAAACAATTTGCACATATGTACCTGATAGGGTAAATCAGCCATCCTTAAATAAGTTTCCATTTTCAAACAGAAAGGAGATAAACTGGGGACACCATTGTTAGGTCTTGCAAACTGATGCAAAATAATAGCATCTTTGGAGTCAATCTCTTGCTGTTTCCTGTCAAAACCAAAACAGAAATAAAGAACAATCCATGTGTTATACATTCAATAGCCTTAGTTCCTGAAAAGACCCTGCTGGGCCACTGTCACTGGGCTCACTTCACCCAGAAATACATAGAATGCAAGCTTATTCAAAACACAAAGGAGCCCCATTCACCTGGATCAGGAGTAAGATGAGGAAATGGAATGTGTGGCTAATTGGCTCAGTTAACAACTGCATCCTTTGCTATGAGACCAGAACTGGTTGGTGTCTGGCTACCATTAGTGAACATTTTGATCAAAGATTCTATAAAAGAATCCTGATTAAAAGGGAGAAAATGCAGAACAGAATTTCAAATTCTCACAGAACCCAGATTTTCTGGAGCTATAGAGGCTAGATGAGCCTCTAAAACTATTGCCCTCAAAAATCTTTCAAAGTTAAGCTAAAAATATCCCCTAAAATCTTAAAAACAAATAATAATTTAGCTTAATGGTAACAAGCATCTGCCTTGGCACTGTGTTCTTTTAGATCTATCTATGTGGGATTAATGTACAGGGTCGCTATGGGTAGGAACCGACTCAACGGCACTTAACAACAACAATGTGGGATTAAATTTCTTTTAACCTTTTTATTGTGAATTGAGTAAAGGTTTACAGATAAAGTCGTCAGTTTTACATCCAACATATCATACACTTTGTTTCATCTCAATGATTGCAACCCCCTCCAGGCAACAGTTATCCTGCTTCCTCCCTGTGGTCTCTATTTGCATTCCACCCATCTTCCCATCCCTTCTCAATTTTGTCCTTAGGAAAATGTTACCCATTTGATTTTGAGTAATTGACTATTCCAAGTTGAGCATACCTTACTAATCTTGTTGCCCCTATGACCTATCTACTGCTTGGGCCATAAGAGTGGATTCTTTTCCAGACCAGAAGGGCCATAGTTTTCCAGTCGCCTTCTGACCAGTAAACCTGATCTTTTTTTAAAAAAAATAATTCTGAGTTTTGTTCCACATTTTCTCCCACTCTCTCCAGGACCCTCTAGTGTGATCCCTTTCAAAACACTTGGTAGTGGTAACCAGGCACCATCTAGTTCTTCTGGTCTGAGAGTCATGGAGACTGATATTCACCTGTTCCATTAGTCCACTGGACTAATTGATTCTAAGCCTCTTAATTCTTATCACTCTCTTTTCTTCTGCACATGGAGAGACCAATAGCTGCACCTTAGACAGTTGGCATGAGCTTTCAAGGTCCTATGTGGGATCAAATTAACAACAGCAACTTGCTATACAGGAAATTTAGGGAGTAGTGAGTTTATATCAATAAGGGAGAAACAATTCAGAAAAGGAGTGTGAGAATGGTTTCTCAAATTGAATAAGGTAATTATTATCACTAAATTGTACCTGCATAAATTGTTGAAATGGTAGATGGTCTCAGCAACAACAAAAAATTAACTATTAACATGCACATACAAAAAAACCCTAAAAACTCTGAGAGTCTCATGACCACGAGAACTCAAAAAAAATACCTGCATTTCAGGTTCATCTGTTATCTGTAGCCTACAGGCCAGAATATTTTCTAGTACAGGTCTGCCTTTTCTCCAGTTGGTTATGTTCCCTGACAAAGACAAGTTGGATGGATAAAAATAATAATCTGTGCTTACCGTGTGGCAGGTGTTTGGTAGGTATTGTCTCATTTAATCCTCACAGTGACTTTATGAAGTAGAAACTGTTGTTTTTCACGTCTTTTAGATGAAGAAACAGAGGCACAGAGGATTCACATTGCTAGTAAATGGCAAACCTGACTAAGCCAGGTATCAGGGCCTTCCTTCTTGACCACATGACTGTGCCATAGTCTAGGTACTCAGAGGACCCAAGAATAATAATGAAGATGTGCTTGCCATGATCAGGGTTTTCTACAGGAAACCCAATACTGAACATTCTGGATTGTTCCAGATTCTTCCAAACTTATGTGCACATCTGGCCTTTCACATGTGGTGACTTATGGCCTCTCTGCTCTCATGTCTCAGCCTTCATCGTGTTCCCCCTTTCAACACACAGCGTCTATCTTAGTACCTCTGCCTTTTCCATATTTTTTATCTCAGACACACAGCCATCTTTTCCTTTGGCTACTTTTGAGTGTGGGGAGGACTCCTTGGGTACCATTTTTCAACATATAGTAGAGTGAGAGCTGGATTTCCAAATCTGGACACCTGGTGTCAAGTTCAAGCTCTGTTGTTCACTGGCCATGTTATCCTGAACTACCTCTCCTTCCTTATCTGGGAAGTAAGGAGAGTATCAATTGTACATCAATAATTGTAAGCATTAGAGTAATAACTGTGGCTATTGACTGAGTTATCATTATATAAAAGTGGCAGGGTTTATCCTCGTCCAAAGAAATGTAGAGTTATGCACCCTTAGCTATAACATCTCATCATTTTGCACAGCCTTACTCATCTTTAACTCCACTGAAACATTTCCTGGTCCAATAAAGTTCACTCTTCCCCTTGACCTTCCTGAGCCTCTGGTTCCTGATCACCGTTCCCAGTTTAATCCCACGCCAACTTCCACCCAGTCAAGGGCAAGTTCTTTCTGTAATCATCACACAGATACTCATTTCCTGAAGTGTCTTTGTTTAGCAAATGAAATTCTTTTGGAGAAGTTTACCACCTGAATACCTTTTCAACCGGAAGCACTAAAAATGATTTCAAGTTATTGATCCTCTTAAGTCAAACTTTTAAATATTTGCTGCTTTCTAGCAATACTCATAAAATAAAGGTATTTATTATGTAAATCCTATAAAATAAAGGATTTTATTCCAATGATAAAGTTTGGGTGGTCAGACATTAGCAAATCACCAACCTGCTTAGAACTATGTTCTAAGTGATTTGACAATTAACTAACTGATTTTGTCCAGCCAGATAATTCAACTTACAAAGGGCCATTTTCATATAAATTTTCCAAGAAAAAAATGGAAGAATTGAAAGGAGGAAAAAATAAGCATAAAAGCCCCTACTCCATTGGCTACAATGATCTAATTCTAATGGTTAATTTACGTCATGTAAGGAGTGCTGGTGTAGCGCTATTGGTTAATATGCTGGACTGCAAAGTCGGTTTGAACTGTAAGGTTGGCGGTTCAAGCCCACCAGCTGCTTCTTTGAAACCCTATACAGGGTCACTATGTGTCTGAACCGAGTTGACAGCACTTAACAACAATAAAAATGGATGCTAGCTATGTGTCAAGAATAAACCAATGACTTTTACCCTATACATATTAACATATAATTCTCACAATAACACTATTGAATGAGCATTGTTACAGTTTAAATTTATATTATACTACACCATACTTGGAGTACTGGTGTGGCATTGTGAGATAATGCACTGGATCGCAAGGTCGGTTTGAACCTCAAGGTTGGCAGTTCAAACTCACCAGCCACTTCTCGGAAACCCTATAGAGGGTCGCTATGAATAAGAAATGACTCAAAGACACTTAACAACAACCACAATACTATACTTACATTAAAAGTAGCCCTGGTAGTGTAGTGGATTACAAGCTGCTGGGCTGCTAATTGAAAGGTCAGTACTTTCAATTTACCAGTCATTCCCCAGGAGAAAGATAAGACTTTCTGCTCCCGTAAAGGTTTACAGGCTCAGAAACCCTATACACAGTTGCTATGAGTCGGAACTGACTCGGTGGCACACAACCCCCACTACTTACCACCATACTTGTATAGGTGCCCTGGTGTGGCGCTATAGGACATCACTGGACTGCTAACCCCAAGGTCAGCAGTTCAAATTCACCAGGTGCTCCTTGGACACTCTCTACAGGGTCACTATGAGTCCAGAACTGACTCCACAGCAATTAACCATAATGACAATACTTATATTGGAGTCCTGGTATGGTGTTGTAGGATAAACACTGGATTGCTAACCACAAAGCCGGTGGTTCAAACCCACCAGTTACTAATTGGAAATCTTATACAGGGTTGCTGTGAGTTGGAGTCGACCCAATAGCACTTAACAACAACAATACTTATTTTGGAGCCCTAGTGGCATAGTAGTTTATGCATTGGGCTGCTAACCACAAGTTTCAACAGTTCAAATCCACCAACCACTCTGTGGGAGAAAAAGGTGGCTTTCTGCTCTTGTGAAGACTTGGTGGTGGTGGTAGTTATGTGTCGTGGAGTCAGTTCCGACTCACAGCAGCCTTGTACAGTGTTTCCAAGGCTGTAAATCTTTACGGGAGCAGAGAGCCTCATCTTTCTCCTGTGGAACAGCCAGTAGTTTCGAACTGCTGACCTTAAGGTTTGCAGCCCGATTCCTAACCACTTACAGCCTCAGAAATCCTATGTAGGGTCACTATGAGTCAGAATCAACTCGATGGCAGTGGGTTTTACATTTTAGGATAGATGAGGAAACAGAAACCCAAAAGGTGAAATAACTTGCCCAAGGAATACCACCAATTCAAGATTAAGTCTGTAGTAACTCCAGGTCTCAAACTCTTAAGCACTTAAATTACACCAAAATGGGCAACTAACTTTATTAGCAATTGACTCTGACCATTCAAGCCTCAGAGGACTTTCCGATTAAAGTTTTAATACATAATGTTAGCCAACTTTAATTGAATACTCACTATATGTCAATCTCTGTTCTAAGCATTCCCCATGTGTTAACTCATTAATCAACTTCATCAGGAAAGTTAGTATTATTATCACCATTTTACAGATAAGGGAACTGAGGTTAACCAAGAGGCTTACTATGGTATCCATGGTCACATAGTTGGATAAAGGCAGAAGCTGAATTTGAATCCAGACAAGCTGGCTCCAGAGCGCTCCCTCCATGTCATTAGGAATCTCTAGCTAAGGATCAGAGACCAGGGTGAGTTGTTTCCTGTACAACTATCATTGATAAAGTGGCCTTATAATGAAACTGAGATGAGAATTCCTTAAGAGCACCAAGACTAGCGCCTCATCTCTTGGCTAAGGATCTCACAGATGAGTATGTCTTTGCATATGGCTGATAAGCTGTTGTATAGAGGCCCAATAATGACCCCATGGACTGCTTTGATTTCCTAATTCTTTTTTCTAGGACAGGCTGAACCCAAATGCCAAAAGAGCAAATGAGCTACTGGTACTGAAATCATAACTTAGTCATTCAATTTACAAATGCCTGATCACATTTCAGAGCTCCACAGATAGCGCCATTCAGAACATAGAAAGTAGAAGCCTGGGACAATATGTACTCATTTAAAAATATTGTAACGGGAAAACCATGTATAAACCCAAAAGTACCTGCATTGATTACACTCATTAAACTTCATAAATAATTCTCAACTTTACTTTCTACTGTGTAGACACATAGATTATGGTTAAGTCTATAAAGCAGAAAAAGCAAGTATAGTGGTAGAAAAATTAGCAGGGAATTCAGATGGTAGAGCCATTTCAAGGTCTATTTTCCATCCCATATATTTCAGATTTTTCATTTGCTTGGTTTTTGCCTACACTACCAGACAACTGAAGCTTCCATTTCATCTTCAACGGTGGCTCTACCATGTAACCCCAAGCCTCAGTTCTCTTCAGTGCCCACTTCACTCCTGCCCCAGCATTCCCAGAGTCTGTCAGAAACTCAGCGCCCATCCTGCCTCTACCATTTCCCCTAAGCAAAGTCTCTCTGTTTCTCTTCCTCTTCCCTCACCAAAACTTATTTCAGAACTGATACTTCCTAGTAGAAAATGGTCAAAAAGTGGAGGCTCCACAGACCCACACTCTCAGATCTGACTCTGAATTCTACTGCTCACCTCCAGTATGATGTTGGGCATACTGCCTAACCTTCCTCAACCTCAATTTCCTTATCTATAAAACGGGGATCATGTCTCAAAGCACAATTATGAGAAATAACTGCCATAGCACATGGAAAGCACTTATAAACATAGTGCCACTTGACGTATTAAGTGCTCAAAAATGGGTAGCCATTTTTATTATTTGCATTATATCAGGGGTTTCCAATTCAATGTAACAAACATTTTCAAAAACAAAAGTGAATGAACCAAGGGCAGAAAACCCCTTAATCCAAAAAGTGTTTCATGCTGAGACTTAAAAGTGTCCTAAATGGGAAGGTGGTACCAGTAAGCAGAGCGTTCTCTACTATCTGTTCACAAACACACCTCCCAGGGTGTGGCCTGCTCCTAGGGTGAGCTCTGCACTCCCCTCTAATTCTGCAAGGTCATATAAGCCATGTTTTAGACTCAGTCCTGTAAAAGGAGCTCTGGTAGCATAGTTACGAATCGGGTTAAGGTCAGCAGTTTGAAACTACCAGCGATTCTGTGGGAGAAAGATGAGGCTTTCTGCTCCCGTAATGATCGACAGCCTCAAAAAAAAAAAAAAAAAAAAAGATCTACAGCCTCAGAAACCCGTACAGAGTCACTATGAGTCGGAACCGACTCCACAGCACATAACCAACCAACCTGTAAAACCATGCCTTCACTCCCTCCACAAAGTGTAAAACTGGTGAGGCTTAGGATCCTCAAAAAACTCTGAGCAGGATATAATTGAGAAACAACTGGGTTCCCGTTTAAATTACTGCACAGGCACTCTAGTCCTTCAAGTGGCTTGAAACCTAACTTGAACAAAGTTCTAAAACGAGCATACATATAAAACAATCTAGAGAGATCATTCAATGTGTAAATATTTATTTGGTGCAACTAGACTCAAAGCATCCTAGTAAGTGTACTATGCTTAAAATAAAACGACCTAATTATAGACAACTAATAAACAACAATGTAAAAGCCAATACATTTCCCCAGACCTAAAAGAGACCCACTGAGATTGGAAATACTCACAGTACCTAAGACATGCCCTCCTGGAATCCCGTGGGCCTGTTAAAGGGCGCCTATCCCTTTGTTTCCAGCCTATTGTGCTCAAGTTCCCCACTGGAAAGAGCAGTGTGGACACAGTTCTTGATCTTTAGAAAACACTGGCCAAGAGGGGCATTCTGAGCTATTGAAAACTGCTAGGCTTCTGGTATCTTTCATTGACTGAGAGCCCTAAGGCATGGAAATTTAATCCGAAATTAACGTATCAATTAGCTAAACAGCATTCCCAATACCCTATGGTATTGCGCTACTCAAACAAAGATCTCTGCTGAACTGGATGTACCACAGCTGGGGCCTCCATTTTCTGGTATTTCCTAGTCAATCCTGTAAACATTCTGCGGCAGTAGATGTGTTTATGGCACTGGGTGACTTCAGTTATGTCAAACACGCCCATGTGCTAGTCCTGTCCTCGAATCTCCCACTGCTCACACAACAATGATATTCAAACCTGAAGATGATTAGTTTTAAATGCTATAACACCAGAGAGCCAGGTTAGTTAGCAATGCATCAGAACTGCACACCACACACTTGGCCATGCATGCATCCTTAACAGGGACCCAGAGCTCACTGGGGCTTTTGCTATTTCAATCTTTTGATGGTGTTGACATTTGGCAAGGGATGGTGGAAAACTAACCTTTAAGTAAAAGATGAGGTAGTGGTGGTGGTTGTTTATAGGTATTCCAACATTAATATAAAAACAAGTAAGGCATTTCATAAAAGTGGAACTAAGTGTACAGCGATCAATTCTATTGTAGAAAAAACACTGCACTTAGAAATTTACTAAAGACATTTCATAACAGACTGTTTAGCTGATAATGGCTAGTAACCCAGAGTATTTTTGCTTTTAGCACCTAATGTTTGGGAGACAAATGTTTTTCCCTCCCAGTACCAGTTTAATTCTAAACTCTAAACTGCCCTTCGCGCCCAGATGACCACAGACTGACTACCTTTGGGAAAAGGTAAGGACAAGGCGTTTGGGCATTTAGGCGACGTGACTGAGGTGCTGACACAAGTCCCCCTCGCACCAGCCCCGCACTGGCCAGGAGACCCTCTCGGTGCCCTCTCTCCGGCTCACCTAATGACCAGGAGTTCGTGGAGCAGATACGCAGCTGCGGCCAGCAAAGCTCCCCCGGTCAAGTAAAGGGTTTTCTTCCACCAGGGATCGGAGCCCAGCCCTGCCATGATCCCACCGTAATCCTGCAAAGGGAAAGCGATGATGTCCCCATAAAAGGAGAAGGGTTCCTCGGACCCGGCCCACCAGCCGAAGAAGGAGACGCTCTGGTTCCAGTTCAGATCCACCACGCACGGCCTGGACGAGGCAAAGCCAACCCCCCAGTGCATGCTGCGCGGCTGGCTGCGGGCGCCCCTCCCAGGGCCCGCGCCGCCCGCATGGGAAGGGGCCGGCGCGGCCGGGCGCGGGCTCAGTTGCTCGCCG
>NW_006408602.1:5628812-5634633 GCF_000296735.1 Chrysochloris asiatica | reverse complement strand
GCCGACGGGGCCCGGGGACCCTGAGCGGCGGCCGCCGGCTCCCCCCGCAGCGGCCTCTCCGCGCCGCTCTTTGTGTCGGTGCCTGGAGAAGGCCGCGTGATGTCATTGCTCCCCGGGGCAGGGAAACAGAGGCGGGTAAAGTCACCTACCCCGCTCCCTGCCCCCGCCCCGCATCTCCGCGGTCCGGCAGCCTCCGCCCGGGCCGGAGCTGCAGAGCTGGGGCGCGCCGGGTCGGCTCCGCGCCTCCAGGTGGCACGCCCAGGAACACTCGCGGACCAGGGCAAGGGCTGCGGAGGTGGCTGGAAATATTGCTCCCCGCAGTGAAAGCTGCAGTCAGATCTTGGTTCCCCTACCCCACCCTCCGCCTGGCCCGCCCTCCGCCTGCACTGCCACCCCTCCCGCAGGACCGAGCACGGTGAGCACGCAGGATTCACCTGGGGCCGCGCAGAGCTGCGGACTGGAAACGCCCCAGCCGGCAACGACAAGGAACTAGGGCCTCCGGATAGGGGTCTGTAGTTAGATTGGTTTTGGGCATCAGGAAAGCGTTGTGTATTTACATAATAAGTAAAAACACTGTCAGGGCATTACACAGTTATCTGGGTCTTGGTCGTGTGTTTGCAGATTGGCAAATTCAATTTGACAAAAAGCAACAATAATGGTAAAGCGATTTACCCTCTGACCAAACCAACTTAAGTCTTTTCTGTTTAAAATCATTAGCTAACTGATCCACACCTTTATTTTGAAGTCGTTTTTTGTTTTTTGGTTGTTTGGTGATGAAAATGTCACCTAATTGTGTGTGTGTGTGTGTGTGTGTGTGTGTGTTATTGTTGGTAACTGCCTTCGAGTCGACTCAGCGATCCTGTACAGCGTCTCCGAGGAGGGGATGGTGGGTTTGAACTGCTGACCTTGTGTTTCAAAGGGACTTTTCATTCCAGTGCTTATCCTATAATGCCACACCAGAACTTTTTTTTTCCACACCAGAACTTTGTGTGTGTTGTTAGTGTTTCTTTTTTAGGCCATTAAAAAAAAAAAAAAAAAACCATCAGATTAAAGAATAGGACCTTTCGTAGAATTTTATTACGTATGAAAAAATTATTCATAAGGGCCTGGATAGTTTAAAGTTCCCTTTGAATGAACTAAAAAGGTTCAAAACATTGGGATTCATCAATCTTAAAGTGAACGGAACCCTCCAGACTCTTGTCTGAGTGAGCAGACTTTGAGGGGTACAGGACTCCCCTTTCTTTCCGCTTCCTTTGCCACCAACAACCCACAACAGAAAGTAAGTGCAGTGGTATTGTTGATAAAATTACAAGCTTTTAACCTACATATGTACTCCCCAATGAGATTGTAGGGAGACTCTAGTCAAACTGATGCCCAAGCACCAGCATAGAGGGGGTCCTAAACACCACTGGAGATAGAATTTATGTGACTTCTCAGGAAGAACTGTGGTAGTGGTGATGTGCCATGGAGTCAGTTCCGACTCATAGGTTCCTGCATAGGGTTTCGACGCTGTAAATTTTTATGGGAGCAGAAAGCCTCATCTTTCTCCCACAGGAGGGCTGGTAGTTTTGAACTGCTGACCTTGAGGTTAGCAGCCAGAATTGTAACCACTATGCTACCAGAGCTCTTTAGGAAGAAGTGTCCTTGTGTATAAAGATGGTGTGGGTGTTGTGTCTGACCTCTGACTTCACAAGGAGGAAGTAGAATCAAACTCAACATCAGTCCAAGGCCAATTCCTATGAGACACAGGCCAGACTCCCTCCAACGGTCTTTACCAATTCTGACATGAATCATCCTTCTCACAGCACTCTCTACTTTTCTGCTGGTCTCATTATAATGGCCACACAGAACTTACAGACAATACTCAGGAAGGTAGGGCTTATTAGAGAAGTTAATAAGGTGCAATTCAAGATCAGGAAAGCTCAGGATACAGTTCTTTGATCAGGCCAGCCTATTTTCAGCCATGCTCACAGGCATACCCAAGCCCTCCATCTCTGTCCCACTTGGGCAAGCATAGCTCTATTGATTATGGGTCCATTCCATCAATGAAGTTTAGCTCCATAGATTGGCATACTTGACTCACACACACACACACACACCAAGGTCCTAGTCCACAAAGATTTTGTTCTATATCCTACATTGATGAGCAACAACTGAGCTTTTAAAAGCTTATGATCTTCCTTATGTTAAAAAATTACATACTGAAAAAGCAGAAAAACATGAAGCCTAATAGCTAGGCTTATTTCTTTATAGGACACAATAGTTTTGATGTTGACACCATTTCCTGGTCAGCTAAGTACCGAGCACCAGGTTAGGCCATTTCAATCCTGTGCACGAGATATTATTAGCTCCATTTTTGAGTGGAGGGGAGTGTAATAATAAGGCTGAGGAAGATCAAGTAACTTGACCATGGTCATGAATTGGAAGTGGCAAAGCCGGAATTTCAAACCTAGGTGGGTGATTCTGGGTTCACTCTACCTTCCACTACATCATAAGGTACCTGGTTAAAAGGTCTAACGTGAAAAATAAAACAAGACAACAAATAGCCCCAATAACAATGCCTCAGCAACTAAATTAAAGAGAAAGAAGCTATGGGTCGGAACCAACTGTACGGCACTTCATAACAACAACACAAAGACTATAACTAGAAGAGCCTTATCAAGTAATTCACTGCACTGTAATGTGGTTAGAAGTGAACCTCCACCAGCAGGTTAGGAGGGATGAGACCAAATGGCCTTGCTGCAGTGACAGAGGTAGTCTATAGACTATCTTCTAGAAAGGGGTAGGTCTGAAGCTATCTTGTCCATAGGAAGTAGGAGTGGGCAAGCTTGAGGTCAGAGCTACAATACTCTGTGCCTAGAGTGGACAATGAGAGCTGGCATCTCATATTCCATTCTCCTCTTGTGCCCTTCTTGACATAACTCTTAAGTCTTTCCTCTAAATAAATGTTGATCCAATCATTAACGAATACTAATTTTATATTTATCTCGGAGTCCTGCTGTGGCGCTGTGGGTTACTGTGCCAGACTGCAAAGCTGTTTGAACTGCAAGGTCGGCGCTTCAAGCTCACCAGCTGCTCCTCAGAAACCCTATACAGGGTCGCTATGGGGCAGAATCGACTCGATGGCACTTAACAACAACAACAATTTTGTATTTTAGGAGCTCTGGTAGCATAGTGGTTACAAGTTGGGCTGCTAACCTCAATGTAAGCAGTTTGAAACTACCACCCATTCCGTGGGAAAAAGATGAGGCTTTCTGCTCCCGTAAAGATTTACAGCTTCGGAAACCCTACACAGGGTCACTATGAGTTGGAACCGACTCCACAGCACACCACCACCACCAGCACCACCAATTTTATATTTGATACTCAATTATTTGTCTGAGTGTCTAGGACCAGCCATGAAAATAGACATCCATTAGCTTGAGTGGAGGACAATAGGAAGAAATAATACCAACAAACTGTGTGATCAAAAAACAACATCAAAACCCAAACAAAATTTAATATTTTGATTCCAGAGTCACTCATTGCATTTTACTATCACAATTGCCCTGGAGGGCAGACTGAGCACAAATGAGAGCCCTGGACTAGAGCAAGACCTGCACTGCCCACTCACTAATGCCACTGGCCCACAGCTGCTTCCTGGGAGTATCAAGAAGTGTGACTAATTGCAAAACATTATTGGTCTTTGGTTCAAGTATGGTTCACATTTTCATTCACGCTACAGTGAAGGTCTTTAAGAAGCAAATAGAAGTACAATAAAGTCTCACACAAGAATCTAAAATATAATCTTAACAATCTGATGCAAATTAAATTTTAGATTTTAGACCACAGCTTAGAAAAGTGGTTATTTATAACTAAGGCTTGTTTACAGATGAAAGGAAATCAGATTAAAAACTTGAGGAGTCAACAGATCTAAGAGTTGGGCAAAAGTTTGGTATCAGACATCAGGACAAAGCTTTGGGGAACAAGGAAATCGACTCTATCTGTGATGACACCTGGTGGCACAAATCTTAGTCAATTCTTCATCTGAAAACAAACTGAGTCCAATGTGGAAGAGCTACTCCACAAAGGGATGTGATCCAGTCACTAAAAGAAGGGGGACTGAAACTCTGGATTAGAGAAGCAGCTCTAGAGGAGTGGTGGTGTATAGTAACTGTGTCAGAGGAGACCTGTTTGGTAAGGTGGAGGGTCAGAGGAAAAAAGGAAGACCCCCAGCGAGATGGATTGGCCAAGTGGCAGCATCAGTGGACTCAAGTGTGGCAACAGTAGTGAAGTTGGCCCAGGATCGGGCAGTGTTTCATTCTGCTGTGCATAAGGTCGCTATGGGTCGGTACCGACTCGATGGCACCTAACAACAACAACAATTGATCCTCAGTCTCTTTTCCTGCAGAGTCACCCAGGGTCATGGCTTCTGTGGCTCTCCACTCTGCCACCCTGCTGGGCTCCAGTAACTTGGCTCAAAGCTTGCTCCCTACTGTTGAAAACCCTGAGACTCCACTTTTGTAAACAGCTCCTTAAAGTATACAGTTTAAGAGTGCCTCCAGTTTCCTGCTGGAATCCTAAGTGACACAATCTTCCTCCTAACCCTGTTCCAGTCATGCAGTACCTCTCCCCAGAGACAACCATAGTCACCAATGTCTTTGTAGTATGTTTACAGAGATACTCCTATTCTGGGCATTATACAAGCTCCTGGTGTGGCTCTGTAGGATCAGCACTAGACTGTGAACCACAGGTCAGCAGTTCAAGCCAACCAGCTGCTCCTTAGAAACCCTATACAGGGTCGCAATGTGTCAGAGTCTACCCGATGGCACTTAACAACAACAATATATATGAGGAGGCTTCAAAAATTCATTGAAAATGGAATTAAAAGATAATAATCACACATACACACATATGTATGCAGGTAAGTCAACGAGTATTGTGGCAAAATCATAGAAAACTTTATTTCTGAAAAATGAAAATACTCTCCATCTAGGTCTATACACTTCTTTCTGAAGGCAATGTTTCTCTCTGGTGGTGCTGTAAGATAAGCACTGGCCTATTAATCACAAGGTCAGCAGTTCAAACCCACCAGCTGCTCTACAGGGAAAAGATCAGGATTTGTGCTCCCATAAGGATTTATAGTCTTGGAAACTCTGTACTGGGTCACAATAAGTCAGAACCAATTCAATGGCACTTAACAACAATAGCCCTTCCCTGAAGAATTCTGTACTTTTTGAGTTGTTGTTGTTAGGTGCCATCGAGTCAATACCGACTCATAACGACCTTATGCACAGCAGAACTCAAAATGGTAGTTCTGGCATCCTTGAGAAACTCAGATTGTTTTCCTTTAAAAGTTCTTTGAGTTTGAGGAACAAAAGAGAAGTCTGAAGGGGCAAAATCAGAGCTGTAGGGTTGATGGGGGAAGGTTTGCCAATGAAATTCTTATAAGACAGCCTGTGCTGCCCTCCAAGAATGAGCAGGTGCATTGTCGGGATGGGGGATAAATGCCTTGGTGCCACTTTCCTTTTTTCTCAGCAGGCAGTTTTCAATTTTCTTAAAACTTCTCCATAATATGCCCCAGTGTACTTCAAGACAATCTATCAACATTACCCCTTTGGAATTCAAAAACAAAAATAATTGACATAAAAGTCGAGCTGACTTCTATGCCTTGAATTCAACTAGCCCAATAGATCCCCTCGAAGGCCACTGTTCTGACTGAACTTTTTTTTTTTTTAAAGGCACCCTACCCAAACGTATTGCATTGGGCAAATCTGCTGCACAGGAACTTTTAAAAGTGTTGAAGAGCAGAGATGTCAGCTTGAGGACTAAGGTGCGCCTG
>NW_006408602.1:5620924-5628282 GCF_000296735.1 Chrysochloris asiatica | reverse complement strand
TCAAGCTCACCAGTTGCTCCTTGGAAACCCTACACAGGGTTGCTATGGGTCGAAATTGACTCAACGGCACTTAACAATAACAATAACAACAACCAACACTACTAGTCTGCCAGTTTGTCTTACTGTGGTGGCTTCTGTGTTACTATGTTGTTGGAAGTAATGCCAACAGTATTTTAAATGCTGGTATTTTCAATACCAACAGGTCATGAATGGTGGAGAGGTTTCTGTGATGCTTCCAGACAAAGGCTACAAAGAAGAAAAAGAGAGATCACTTTTGGTTTTGCTTTGTTTTTTAAGCTTATATATATATATAACTTTTTATTGTGAATTAAATGAAGGTTTGCAGATAAGATCATCAGCTTTACACTCAACAAATTATATACTTTGTTACATTTCAATGATTACAATTCCTTCCCTGCAACAACAGTTATCCTACTTTTTTCCTGGGTATCTTTTTTTCACAAATGCACAAAGCAAAAATACTTTCTGTACACATACAAAACATAAAAATATATTCAGTTAAATGTCCAAAGGACACATTCTGCAAACCAGCTTCCTGCCCAGCCTGCACACAGCCTTACTCAGTCCATGGGCCTAGAGCCTACAGCTGCTGTCTCTCTAGGCCACCGTCTTTGCCATCTCTGCTTTTCTGGGTAAGGATCTCCTGCTCCACTCATGCAGCAGACCACTTTGAATGGAGAGCCACTGAAACCTTTAGAAGAGCAGCAGAACATTGAATGATACCTTGTTCAAAATATAACTCAAAATACGACTAAGGAAGAGATGCCTTCCGAAAGTAGAGTTGATCTTTATGATATGAATGAAGCAAAGCTTTCAGAACCTTCATTTGCTGATGGAATACAACTCAAAATGAGAGGAAATAGCTGAAATCATCAGATTATGAATCTGGAAGTTGTAAAAAATGAAATGTAACACATGAATATTGATAACCTATCTATTAGTGAGCTCAAATTGACTGATACTGGCCATTTTGAATTAGACAACAATATGGTTTACTATGCCAGGAATGACAAATGGAAGAGAAACAGAGTCATGTTCAAAAAGGATATTTCAAGATCTATCTTTAAGCATAATGCTATCTGTGATTATTTCAACAAGAATATTTCAAGATCTATCTGTAAGTACAATACTATCTGTGATAGGATAATATCCATATGGCCACAGGAAGATCAGTTAATAACACTATAATTCAAATTTATGCACCAACTACTAAAGCCAGTGATGAAGAAATTGAAGATTTCTATAAACTTCTTCAGTCTGAAATTGATGTATCATGTGATCAAAATGAACTGATAATTACTAGTGATTGGAATGTTAAAGTTGGAAACATAGAGGAAGGATCAGTAGTTGGAAAATATAACTTTGGTGATGGAAACTATACTGGAGCTCACATGATAGAATTTTGCAAGATCAAGGACTTATTCATTGCAAAACATATTTTCAACAATATAAAAGGTGACTATGCACATGGACCTCACCAGATGGAATACACAGAATCAAATTGACTATATCTGTGGGAAGAGACTATGGAGAAGCTCAATATCACCAGCCAAAACAAGGTCAGGGGCTGATTGTACACATATTCAAGATCAGGCTAAAGGTCAAGAAAATTACAACAAGTCCACAAACCTCGGCAACCTAAGACAGAGCCATTACCATGCTGCAATGAGTTTCGATGACGGGTAAGAATGAGGAATTCGCACTGACCACCTAAGACAGGCAGCGTCCCATAAACAAATAATAAATAAGGGGGAATCTGATGCAGACCGTGCAGACCCGGTCAGGAGTTCAAGTCCCTGTGGGCCCAAGCGTTGCTGACCGTCCAAACCATAGGCTCTGAGGATCAGACTTTAGCCACCTAGCAGACATAGCAAAATGTCCCTTATCTGATTATTCAGTTATGCTGGTTAGTAATTCCATACATGAGCCCTGGATACCCACAGATAAATGTAAAAACCTTCCCTAAAAGCCGACACTGTAAATTCCAAAAAGGCAAAGTTTTAACCCCAAAAAAAGCTAAAGAGGATATAGAGAAACTCTGTTAACTGATGGTATGTGGAGGGGATTATAATCAATGTAATGAAACAAGGTATATGAATGTTTGAATGTGAAACCGATGATGTGCCCTGTAAACTTTCACTCAATCCACAATAAAAACCTTAAAAAAAACAAGTCCACAAGAGCCAATATGATCTTGAATATATCCCCCTTGAATTTATAGACCATCTCAAGAATAGATTTAAACTGTTAAATGATGATGCATGGAGGGGATTGTAATCATTGCAATGAAACAAAATATGATAGGATGAGTGCAAAACCAACGTTCTCCCATGTAAACTATCACTCAATTCACAATAAAAACTTAAAAAGAAAAAAGAATAGTCTTGATGCATTAGACACTAATGACCTAAGACCAAAAGATTTGTGAGATGACATCAGGAACATAATACAGGAGAAAAGCAAAGGTCATTAAAAAGACAAGCCAAGAAAGACAAGAACAAAAGTTTCAGAGTCAAAAGAGACTCTGAAACTTGCTATTGAGTGTAGCGAGGCTAAAGCAGCTGGAAGAAATGAGGAACTAAAAAAGAGCTGAACACAAGTTTCAAAGGGCAGCTCCAGAAGATAGTGTTATAATGCAAAGACCTGGAGCTAGGAAGCTGAAAGAAAAAAGCATGCTCAGCATTCCTTCCGCTGAAAGAACTGAAGAAAAATTCAAGCCAAAGGTTACAATACTGAAGGATTCTATGGGCAAGTATTGAATGATGCAGGAATCATCAAAAGAAGATGGAAGGAATCCACAAAGTCACTGTACCGAAAAGAATTGGTTGGTCCTCAATCATTTCAAAAGGTAGCATATGATCAAAAACTGAGGGTACTAAACAAGCTGCACCGAAAACATAAGTAAAAAGTAAGTCTCCAGGAACTGATGGAATACAAACTGAAATCTTTCAACAAACTGATGCAGCACTAGAAGCACTCGGGACTCATCTACGCCAAGACATTTGGAAGACATCTACCTGGTCAACCATTTGGAAGAAATCTATATTAGTGCTCATTTCAAAGAAAAGTGACCCAACAGAATGTGGAAATCATCAAACAATATCATTAATGTTAAATGCAAGCAAAATTTTACTGAAGATAACTTAAAAATGATTGCAACAGTACATCAACAGGGAACTAACAGGAATTCAAGTCAAAGCCTGAAAAGAACTAGGAAACAGGGCTATCGTTACTGAACTCAAAAGGATCTTGGCCAAAAGCAAAGAATACCAGAAAGATGTTTGTTGTGGTGGTGGTTGTTAAGTGCCATCGAGTCAGTTCTGACTCAGCAATCTTGTGCAAGGTTGCACAGGCTGTAGATCTTTGCAGGAGCAGAAAGCCTCATGCTTTTTTACAGCACAGGCTGTAAATCTTTGTGGAGCAGCTGGTGAGCTCAAATCACTGACCATGTGGTTCACAGTCCAGTGCTTATCATGCAGAGCCATCACACCCCCGGAAAAATGTTTACTTTATTGACCATGCAAAGGCATTCAGCTGTGTAGATCATAACAAACTATGGATAACATGGAAAAGAATGGTATTGCTTAATTGTGCTTAGTTGTGCTCATAAGAAACTTTACATAGATCAAGAGGTAATAGTTTGAACAGAACAAGTGGATACTGAATGATTTAAAATCAGGAAGGTGTACACCAGGGTTGTATCCTTTCACCATACTTATTCAAACTGTATGCTGAACAAATAATCCTAGAAGCTGGAAGAAGAAGAATGTGACATCAGAACTGGAGAAAGACACATTAACAACCTGCAATATGCAGATAATACACCCTTCTTGCTGGAAGTGAAGAGGATTTAAAATACTTACTGATGAATTTTTCTCTTCAGTTCCCTCAGTTTGAGAAATGCTGAGTGTGTTCTTCCCTTTTGGTTTTCTAACTCCAGGTCTTTGCACATTTTGTTATAGTATTTTACTTTGTTTTCTCGAGCTGACCTTTGAAATTTTCTGTTCAACTCTTCTACCTCCTCATTTCTTCCATTTGCTTTAGCATCTCTTCACTAGAGAACAAGTTTCAAATTCTCTTCTGACATCCATTTTGGTCTTTTCTTTCTCTCTTGTCTTCTCAATAACCTTTTGCTTTATTCCTGTATGATGTTCTTGATGTCATCCCACAACTCTTATGGTCTTCAGTCTTTAGTGTCTAATGCATAAAATCTTATTCAAGCTGAATGCTGAACAAATAATCCAAGAAGCTGAATTATATGAAGAAAAACGTGACAGCAGGACTGGAGGAAGACTCACTGATAACTTGCAATGTGCAGATGATACAACATTGCTTGCTGAAAGCAAAGAGGACTTAAAATACTTACTGATGAAGATCAAAGATCACAGCCCTTACTGTGGGTTGCACGGCAATGTAAAGAAAACAAAAATCCTCACCAGTGGATCAATAAACAACATCCATATCAATGGAGAAAAGATTGAAGTTGTCAAAAAGACTTCATTTTTTGGGTCCACAATCAGCACTCATTGAAACAACAGTCAAAAAATCAAATAATAATGTATTGCATTAGGCAAATCTGCGCAAAAGACCTCTTCAAAATGTTAGTAATCAAAAATTTCAGTTTGAGAACTAAGGTACACTTGATTAATGGTATTTTTAAGTCACTCCATATGCAAGTGAAAGTTCGACAATGAATGTGTTTGAATTACAGAGTTGGCAAAGAATACTGAAAGTACCATGGATTGCCAGAAGGACAAACAAATCTATTTTGGAAGAAGTACAGTCTCAATGCTCCTCAGAAGTCATAATGTCGAGAATTATTAGTCTCTCATTATTTGGGCATGTTGTCAGAAAAGATCAGTCTCTGCAGGACATTGTGCTTGATAAAGTGGAGGGTCAACGAAAAAGAAGCCTCCCCCACAAGATGTATTGATACAGTGGCAGCAACAATGGGATCAAACATACTATGAGTGGGAATAACTCGACAGCACCTAACAACAACAAAACTAAGACAAGTGTATTACTGGGGGAACTTTTCTGAAGCCATACATGAATTGCAGTGGATGCAAGTATGAAGTAGAACCCTAGTAACAATACTTTTTGACTCATCCTTGTATATATCTAGGCATATGCAATCAAGTTTAGGACTAGCTACTGTGTTCCACCTTTCCATTTCCCCCCTGCACTTCCTTATTCGTTCTTGTTAAAATATAGTTGCATATGATTTCTTTGTAGAACTGTATCATGATTTCTATAATTTGCACTAGACTGCTAATCACAAAGTCGGCAATTCAAACCTATCATTCGCTCCTTGTAAACCCATACAGGATCACTATGAGTCAGAAATGACTCAATGGCACTCAACACTATTCTTAGAAGTGAGTCAAAGGAGTAATGCAGTATAGTTGCAACAGATACCAGCATTTTGTCCTCCAAAGAGGGCCATTTACACTCTTAATGATTTGAAAATGTCTGTTTCCTTGTACATACTCTTGCCACACATTTTTTTGCTTAACCAAGATGTTTTTGGGATCCGAGTATCATGCAGTAAGATAAGCACTGGCTTCTAACTGCAAGACTGGTGGTTCAAACCCCCCAGTTGCTCCTTAAAAATCCTATATAGACTAGCTATGAGTCAGAACTGACTTGAAAGCACTTAACAACAACAGCAAGAGATTTTTGATGGTTAATAAGTTAATTCAATAATTCCCCCCATTCCTTCAATAGTAAATCCTGTGTATAGTCAAGGTTCTCCAGAGGGGCAGAGTCAAAATATACGTCATGATCGATAAATAGACAGAGGTTTATATTGAGGCTCATGTGATTGTGGGGATTTGCAAATTCAGAATCTATAGGTTAGATGACAGTCTGGGAGTTGCAACAGTCTGAGGCCAAATTCTTATCCCTCAGGAAACTTCAGTTTTTGCTCTTAAGACCTTCAAGTGATTGGATGAGACACACACACACTATGAAATGTAATCTGCTTTACTTAAGGTCAGCTGACTCTGACTCGCATCAACCTTATGTACAACAGAACAAAATGTTGCCTGGTTCAGGAGCATCCTCACCATCTCCACCATGTTTGGATCCATCATTATAGCTGGTGTGCCAATCCATTTTACTGAGGGCTTCCACGCCCTCAATTCCCTTTACTTCATCAAACATGATCTCCTTCATGCTGTGGTCCATAAGGTTTTTATTGACTGATTTCTCCTACTGTATCTTGAATCATTTCATGTGATCCCTTTCAGAGCAGTTGGTAGTGGTAGCCTGGCCCCGTCTAGTTCTTCTGGTCTCAGAGTCATGGAGACTGATGCTCACATGTTCCATTAGTCCATTGGACTAACTGATTCCAAGTTTCAGTTCTTATCACTCTTCTTTCTTCTGCACATCTAGAGACGAAAAGCTGTACCTTAGACAGCAGCTCATAAGCTTTCAAGATCCCAGATGCTATTTGCCCAAGTAGGATGTAAACATTGTCTTTGTGGACTATGTTATGTCAACTGACCATGGTATCCCCTGAGATTATGGTCCTGAGCCTCCAGTACCATCAACTCATTTCTTAAGATGTTTGACAATATCTAGGATGTATTCATCACTTTGCCCTCTGTCTGCTCCATTACATTCATAGTTGTGTTTGCAGGAAAGGTAAATACTCATGTACAAAAAGCCTCTTTCAAACACTTAATTGTGCTCATGAGGAACCTGTCCTTAGACCAAGAGGCAACTGTTCGAATAGAACAAGGGAACACCAAATGGTTCAAAATTAGGAAAGGTGTATGCCAGGATTATATTCTTTCACCATACTTACTCAACCTGTATGCTGAGCAAATAATCCAAGAAGCTGGGTTATATGAAGAAAAACATGACATTAGTATTGGAGAAAGACTCATTATCAACCTGTGATACGCAGATGATACAAACTTGCTTTCTGAAAGTCAAGAAAAGTTAAAATACTTACTGATGAAGATCAAAGATCACAGACTTTGCTATGGGTTGCACCTCTATGTAAAGAAAACAAAAATCCTCACCACTTGACCAATTAACAACATCCATATCAATGAAGAAAATATTGAAGTTATCAAACACTTCATTTTGCTCGGATCAACCATCAACACTCATGGAAACAGCAGTCAAGAAATCAAAAGACGTATTGCATAAGGCAGATCTGCTGCACAAGACCTCTTGAAAGTATCCAAGAGCAAAGATGTCAGTTTGATGACTAAAGTATGCCTGACATAAGCCATGTTGTTGTTGTTGTCAGGTGCCATCGAGTCGGAACCGACTCATAGCGACCCCATGCACAGCAGAACGAAACAATGCTCGATCCTGGGCCA
>NW_006408602.1:5619154-5620494 GCF_000296735.1 Chrysochloris asiatica | reverse complement strand
TTCAATACTTTAAAAAGTTCCTGTGCAGCAGATTTGCCCAGTGCAATACGTCGTCTGATCTCTTGACTGCTACTTCCACGAGTGTTGATAGTTAAAGTCAGCGGTTCGAAACTACCAGCCGCTCGGCGGGAGAAAAATAAGGCTTTCTACTGAGGCTTTCTACTCCCGTAAAGATTTACACCCTCGGAAACCCTGTACAGGGTCACTATAGGTCGGAACCGACTCGATGGCACTTAACAACAACATGCAAAGGAGATGACTCACGTGGAGACTTGAGATTGTACAAATCAGTACCTGTATTATGCTACGTTTCATGTAAGCCAGGCGAGGAATAATATACATGCATTTGATCATTTGTGCAAAGCACACGCACAAATAAAACAGGTTAAATTAGAAAAATGAGATTGTTTACTTACTATAAGTGAGCTAGAATGGGGTGGGTGGGAACAAGGATGAAAAATACAGGGGGCAGACAGTGACACTTCTTTAAGCATAAGTTTCTTAATAGCTTTAACGTTTAGAACCATACTAATTGTACATACTCCAACAGTAACCTAAATCACACAGATTGTGGAGAGAGGAGAGATGCAAAATGAAATAGAATATTATTATATTACAAATAAAAACATAACCAGCATTGGTCTACTGGTGAGTGGAAGAGGGGGAAAGGAAACAATGAAGAAACGGGCTGAGTTCAACCAAGGTCCATAGACGCCTGTTGACCTGGAGATGAGAGAGAAGAGGAAGGGCTGGTTGGTCCAAAATGTGGTGAGACCTGGGAAGACCTGAGCCTATGAACAAGGATATAGCCACAGAGGGCTAGAGCTGAGAGTGAAGCTTCCAGCTGATATGAAGTGAGGGGAGACACACAAGAACACCCAAACTTGCATATCGTACCCATTTGACCTAGCCTTGATGGCTTGATAATCAGAACTAGAATGTTGTTGTTGTTAGGTGCCATCGAGTTGGTACCGACCCATAGCAACCTTATGCACAGCAGAACGAAACAATGCCCGATCCTGGGCCAACCTCACTACTGTTGTTGCACGCTTGAGTCCAGTGATGCTACAAGTTGACCAATACATCTCATTGGGGGTCTTGCTCTTTTTCTCTGACCCTCTACCTTAGCAAACATGGTATCGTTCTCCAGCGACTGGTCCCTCCTGAGAATATGTCCGAAGTATGAGAGACGAAGATTGGCCATCTTGGCCTCCAAGGAGCACTCTGGCTGCACTTCTTCCAAAATGGATCTACTGGTTCTTTTGGCAGCCCATGGCACTTTCAATATTCTCCTCCAACACCATAAGTCAAGTTCATCAATTCTTCTACGATCTTCCTTA
>NW_006408602.1:5617088-5617612 GCF_000296735.1 Chrysochloris asiatica | reverse complement strand
AAGGCTGTGCTCTTTGATCTTCATCAGTAAATGTTGTAAGTCCTCTTCACTTTCAGCAAGCAAAGTTGTACCATCTGCATAACGTAGGTTGTTAATGAGTCTTCCTCTAATCCTGATGTGATGTTTTTCTTCATATAACCCAGCTTCTCGGATGATCTGCTCAGCATACAGGTTGAATAAGTATGGTGAAAGAATACAACCTTGCTGCACACCTTTCTTAATTTTAAAACATTCAGTGTTCCCAAGTTCTGTTCAAACAACTGCCTCTTGGTCCAGGTAGATTCCTCATGAGCACAACGAAGTGTTCTGGAATATTCATACTTTGCAATGTTGTCCATAGCTTGAAATGATCCACACAATCGAAAGCCTTTACGTAGTCAATAAATCATAGGTAAACTTCTTTCTGGTATTCTCTGCTTTCAGCCAAGATCCATTGGACATCAGCAATGATATCCCTTGTTCGATGGCCTCTTCTGAATCCAGCTTGAACCTCTGGAAGTTCTCTGTCAATGTATGATTGTAGC
>NW_006408602.1:5595093-5615609 GCF_000296735.1 Chrysochloris asiatica | reverse complement strand
TCAGATTCAAAACGGCCAATACCAGTCCATTTCAGCTCACTAATGCCTAAGATATCAATGTTTATGCATTCCATTTCATTTTTGACAACTTCCAATTTTCCCAGATTCATACTTTGTAAATTCCATGTTCCGATTTTCAATGGATGTTTACAACTGTTTCTCTTCATTTTGAATTGTACCCTATCAGCAAATGAAGGTCCCACAGGCTTTTCTACCATGGGCTTTACTCCATTCGCATTGGAGGCAGCTCTTCCCCAGTTCGCATTTTGAGTTCCTTCCAACCTGAGGGGCTCATTTTCTGGCACAAAGTGTTTCTCTGCTATTCATAAGGTTTTCAGTGACTAAATATTTGGAAGTAGTTCTGCACTCTTTCTTTCTAGTTTGTCTTCGTCTGGAAGCTCATCTGAAACCTGGGTGAGTGACCCTGCTGGTATTTAAAATACCTGTGGTATAGCTTTCAGAATCACAGCAACTCACAAGCGACCACAGTATGACAAACTGACAGACAAGTGGTGGCACTACAACATACATATTCACATTATAAAAGGGAACACAATAACTATACAGTGGTGGACTGTAGCAACATTAAGTGGCACGCACCACTTTACTCAAATGATCAAAGCTAACATCATCAGGGATGAGACATTATGACAGGATGCACTGAGGTCACAATATCATTTCTGTTGTATTCATGCCAAAACGTATCACCTGAATTTAATCATGAAGAAACGTAAGAAAAATGTAAGTCAGGGTACATTCTTCAAAACAATTGTTCACCCTACAATGGTCAACAGACTCCTGTGAACCCGGCTGGACACCTGGCTGTCCAGCAGGGTGGCAAGACCTGGGGACTCTTGGGCTCAGAGTCAGTGACATAGCCACAGAGAACTAGAGTGGAGAGTGAAGCGTCCAGCTTTTAAGAAGAGAGGGCACATACATAAGAACATCCACACTTGCAGATAATACCCACTTGACCTGACTTCAATGACTGTATATCAGAGCTCAACTAGAAGAAAAAAGAAGAGGGGGAAGAAAGTAATCTGATACATTTCAATGATCTTGACCTACACCTATGGATGCAGTAGCTCAAAAGAGGGAACAAATCTTTACAGAGAGGATAATTCCCACCCCACCCCCTCCATACACAGAGTAGAAAGGCAACTTGGACATTGGCTACCCAAAATGGGGGTGCTACAAAGGCAAGAAGTGACTGACTTATAAGCTTTCATTAGGGAGCCTAGATACAGAAGGCATGGAGGATGGTAGAATCTCCACTGAGTAGTATCCAATCTGTCTGGGCGGGGCTAATGAAAGGAGATGGGGATAGGTCCCTTGTGGTACAATGGTGAATAATTGTTATCAGGACTGACTGCGAGGGTTGGAAATGTATAGGTGGGCGTTTTGTAGCAAAAGGATGGGAGTGATTGACTTTGCAGTCCAGGAGCAGAGGTCCCTGGAACCATCAAGGGAGAAGAGCAGAGTGTGAGACCCTACCCAGAGAAGCCGTGACACCAGAGATGGAAGTAGAGGTGACGAAGTGGAGAGATGGAGCATCTGGGGACTCTAGACCCAGAGAGGGAGAGGGGCTGTTTGCTGACGACCGAGGGGCAGGCTTGCAGGAGCAAATGAGAGTCATGAAAATAAAAGACACATGGAAACAATGAGTCCATAGGACTAATGGACCATGTGAACCTCAGCCTCCATGTCCCTGAGATCAGAAGAACTAGCTACCATTGCTGACCACTCTGAAAGTGACCTTAATTGAGGGTCCTGTATAGAATGGGAGAAATTTGTGAAACATATCTCAAAATGACGATGGCCCTTAGTCACTCTTCAGGCCTGGAACTAAACTCACCCCCACAACTCAACTTTCAGCCAAACAATAGACAGATATACAAGAAATGAGCCAGCAAGCTCCTGTGAACAAATTTAGATTGGAAAGCTGAAGACGAACTACCAAACCCATAAAGTCTGCTCAGCTGAAGCCATTCAAGACCAGCCAGTCCCCATTTGACCCAGAAATTGACCACAGACTCAAGAGTAAGCCCAGAAGAGACCAGAACAACCACTCAGTGGATCCCCGTATAGACTGTTTCTCCACGGAGAACCTTGAGCTAAATAAATGGTTGTTTTAAGCACCCCAAAAAATATTGTCCAGTGCGCTTGAAAGTGTTAAGGACATAAATGAAAAAAATTAAAAAGACTGAAGAACTCACATTAAAGACTAAAATGACTTGATACAATGGCAGCACCAACGACTGTGAAGCTGGCGTAGGACCAGGCAGTGTTTCATTCTGCTGTGCAGAGGGTCACTATGAGATGGAACTGACTCGGCAGCACCTAACAACAAGACACTGTGGGGGCAGTGGTGGGTCAGTAGTCACATTCTGGTTCCCAGCCAGTGCACTTCCGTTGACAGACCACCACCTATCAGTGGAGGCCTGTGTGTTGCTATGATTCTGAACAGGTTTCAGCAGAGCTTTTTTTAGGCTAAGACAGATGGGGAAGAAAGGACTGAAAATCGGCTTCTGGAAATCAGCCAGTGGAAACCCTACGTGTCATGACTGATCGAATGCACAATCAGAGATGGCACAGAACTGGGTAGCATTATTCTGTTGTGCATGGGGTTCCATGAGTCAGGGGAAACTTGAAGGCAGCTAACAATCAAACAAAACGATTTTTCTGCAATGTAGGATTCTGTTCTCAAAAAAACCCCACAAGAGTGGAATAATAAGAAAATTTAAATAAGGTTTGTAGGTCAGATTATAGCTTTGTATCAAAGTTAACCTCCTAATTTTTAAAATTGCATTGTAGTTAAAGATAAAGCTGAGAACATGGGAGCCCTTTGGATTACTTTTTTCAACATTCCATTAGTCTGAAATTATTTTAAAATGTAAAATTTTAAATGACACAAAAGACTCGCCAGAAACTGCACTGTTATTAAAATTCAGCACACGTCAAAATACAAACAGAGAGGCTTGGTGATGAGTGGGTCATCAGGGCCTTGGTGGCCGGCCATATCAGGGATTAGACCGTTAATCTTAAGAGTCCTGAGAAGACACAGAAGAGTTTTGAGAAAAATTTGGGGTGTGGAGTAAGTGTATCAGTGAGAGACCCAACAGGAAACAGATGGCACACTAGGAATCAGATAATTTGAGGAGGTTTATTTATGAGACTATAAATATACAGGTATAGGAAATGCAGAGGCTTCAGAGGATAAGCACTGAACTATGAACCACAAAGTCTGTGGTTCAAGCTTGCCGGTCTCTCCGCGGGAGAAAGATGAGGCTTTCTGCTCCTGCAAAGACTTAAAAAAGCCTTGGAAACCCTATACAGGGATGCCATGAGTCAGAACTGACTCGACGGTACTTAACAACAACAAATTTATAGGCTTAGGGATCCAACCAAACTAAAATCAACAGGTGACCTCAAGGAAAGCAAGCTAGAGGAATATATCCTGACCTCACTTTCTTTGTTCTCTGTCCATTTGGCCAAACCAAAAAAGAATCCAGAGGGCATCAGAGTTCACTGACCTATGCAGTCCACACAGATCAGCTTTTTAGGACAGACAGCAGCTGGACATGGTGGGTAGACCTATCAGAGTGTGGTGGATTAAAGATGGCTAGATTCTTTGTCACTCCTCCCATTGAGGTAGGGGTTAATTCCCCCCTCCTGGAGTTTGGACTACCCTTAGTGACTCAGTTTTAACCAATAGATGCTGCTTGATTTCTAAAGCTTGCAGCTTCTGCCTTGCTCTCTTGGAATACTTACTTTTCTGGATGTTCCCCCTCCGAACCCAACTAACCCTGCTGTGAGAAGCCCAAGCAATAGAGTGGCCTCATGTAGATGCTTCAGTGTTTAATCCCAGATGAGCTTCAGCTTGCAGCTAGCATCATCTACCATCCATGGGATAGGGCCATCCTGAACATCCAGTGGAGTTAAGAACAGTTGAGCACAGAACCAGTTCATCTGAGCAACCCCCAATGAGAACCCTCTGGACCAGCCCTTTCCAAATTCCTGAGCCAAATGGTTGTTTTCTGCCATAGGGTTTTGGAGTAAATTGTTAACAAAGCAATAGATCATGATCTATTTAACCAGATCAAGTGAAAATCTATTTAACCAGATCAAGTGAAAACAGAAGTTATCCAGCCCAGGGGTATATAGAAGTCACAGTCTCATTTGAATTTTAAGAAGATAATTCTGGTTGCTGGGAAGGGGTGGGGTGGGGAGGGGAAGTGGGGTAGATAAATTATGGGAAATGAATTAGTAGGCTATTGAGATATGTTCCTGAAAAGAGATATTGATGCCTTGAAGTAGACTGGTGGTGGTGGGAGTGAACACAAGTAGACAGATTTTAGAAATTTCGATAAAATTCACATGACAGTAGTGGAGTAGATATGGAGGGAGGTAGGTGGAAGGAGTTCAGGATGATGCCTGTATCTGGTTTGCATAGCTGGCACTGAGGGTGCTGGTCACTGAGATGAGAACTACTGTGAATGGAGTAGGTATTTTTGAGGGAAGATTCTGAGTTGCCATACAGACAAGTGGTGCAACTGACGTTAGTAAATTGAGATATTGGTGTATGAGCCTGGGATTCATGGCTGAAGTAAAGACACAAGTTTGGGTATGATCATGTGTCAGTGGTAATTAAAGCAAGGGTGTGGATAAAATTGCCTATGAAAAATAGACAAAGAAGAGGGGTGGCCTAGGACTAAACCTTGAGGAACTCCTAAATTTTATTGGTGGATAGAGCAGGAAAAATCAGTGATCTAGTCAAGGAGTGGTTAGTCTAATACGATTGTTGCTGCTGTTGATGCTGCCACTTGGCCAATCCATGGGCTCAAGCATGGCAACAATAGTGACGTTGGCCCAGCATCAGGCAGTCAAATAGGGTGGAGTCAAGGAAATGTTATATAGGAAGGGAGTAGAATAAGATAAGGGCTAGACCTCTGCATTACATAAGACCATAGGTGGAATCCTGAACAGCATCCAGAATCTTCTGATGTGGGGAATTTCCACTTGAAAGGACAAGCAGACCAGCCTGGAGTGGCTAGAAGAACAGAAGATACTTCTTTAAAGAGAGACAGACAGGAAAAATACAAAACAATATAGGCAGACAGACTGATTACTACAAGAACAAGCAAACTGCTCGCCCAGGAGACATCAAGCCAAGTGGTTGGGTCCCCTCAGGGCAAACCCTCTTCTAAGACTAAGACTCAGTGGGAATATACGCTACAATTGGTGACCACGTTCATCACTGATAAGGGGAAGAGAATGAAAACAGCAATGAAGCTGCAAGATAAGCCCTACAATGTTCAACAGACTCCTGTGAACCCGGGTGGAGACCTGGTTAGCCAGCAGGGTGGCAAGACCTGGGGACTCTTGGGCCCAGAGTCAGTGACATAGCCACAGAGGACTAGAGTGGAGAGTGAAGCATCCAGCTGATAAGAAGAGAGGGCATATGCATAAGAACACCCACACTTGCAGATAATACCCACTTGACCTGGCTTCAATGACTGCATGATCTCAACTAGAGCTCAACTAGAAGAAAGAAGAGGAAAAAAAAAGAGTAATCTGATACAATTTGATGAACTTGGCCTACACCTATGGATGCAATAGCTCAAAAGAGGGAACAAATCCTTATAGCAAGAATCATTCCCACCCCTTCCACACACAGATTAGACAGGGATGGGCAACTTGGACATTAGCTACCCAAAATGGGGGAGGGGGGGGAGGAGGGCCGGGGCTACAAAGGTAAGAAGTGACTGGCTTACAAGCTTTCAAGAGAGAACCTAGATCCAGAGGGCGTGGAGGAAGGTAGAATCTCCATTGAGTAGTATCTAATCTGTCTGGGCAGGGCTGATGAAAGGAAATGCAGATAGGTCCCTTGTGGTACAATAGTGAATAACTGTTATCAGGACTGATTGTGAGGGTTGGAAATGTAAAGGTAGATGTTGTGTAGCAAAAGGAGGGTAGTGATTAACTTTGCAGTCTAGGAGCAACAGTCCCTGGGACCATCAAGGGAGAAGAGCGGAGAGCGGGACCCTACCCAGAGAAGCAGTGACGCCAGAGGCAGAGACAATGATGTAGAGAGATAGAGCGGCTGGGGACTTTAGACCCAGAGAGGGAGAAGGGCTGTGTGCTGATGACCGGGGGCAGGCTTGCAAGGTATACCCTTTGGTTGGTTGAGAATGGATGGAGGGGATTGTAACCCCCATTGCATGGAGGGCAATGAAACAATATACAATAGGATGATTGTAAAGCTAATGTTCTTCCATGTAAAATATCACATCATTCAAAATAAAACATTAAAAAAAAAAAGATAAGGGCTAGAAAATTTCTTTGCTATTATCAACTGGAGGTGATTTATGACTTGAGTAAGAAATGGTTTCAATAAAGCAATGATGGAGTGAGAGAAAAAAAAATGGGACAACTCTTAGTGGATCTGGCTGTGCTGGGGTAGGGGAAAGAATTCTATTCACTTTACCAGATTTTTTTTCCCACCAGTTTTCCAGAGTGTTTGCTTGAGGAGTCCAAATCCAATAGATATTAACAAATGAATACATAAAACATATTAGTTTACAAATGAAAAAGGCTGCAAAATAATAGCTGATCTTCTAGATGGGCCACAAGCTTTCAAGTTGTTTGTCACATTGGGTCAGCAACCTCTGTGTGTATCCTCACATATAGCATCTGGGCTTTCAGAATTAGCTAGAGACTCACATACTTCAAGAGCCATAAAAATATGTTAGCCTCTTTAATTATAAAAATGCTAGGTGACACTAGAAATTTTCATAACTGAGTTTCTAAACCAAGTTTAAAAAAATTCTTTACACTTAAAAAAAGTAAAACAAAAAAAATTCAAAATCATTTATAAACCATTCAAATAATCTGAACTTCTTGATTTTATTACTTGAATCCAAATCCAGACTTACTAAACAACCTATTTGCTACCCAACAAAGAAAGATTTAAAGGAAAAAAATATTTTATCTTCCCAAATATAACTGGTATGAAATTTTGTTTTTCTTGTCAGAACTGCAACTGACTTTAGCTAAAACCAAATAAAGACAGAGAGGATATTGATTCCTTTCACTGAAAACAATTTATAGCATATAGTTATTATATACATGCTCAGAGGGGGTCCTGATGCACCATGGTTAATATACTCAACTGCTAACTGCAAGGTCGGTGTTCCAAACCCACCAGCCTGCTCCAAGGGAGAAAGATGAGGTACTCTGCTTCTGTAAGGATTTACAGCCTTGGAAACTCTATAGGACAGTTCTTTCTGTCCTGTAGAGTTACTATAAGTCAGAACTGATTCAGACAATGGATTTGGTTTTGGTTTCGCATACACACACATATAAAGGGAGAGAAAGAGAGAGAGCGATTGTATTAAAATACACATACCTTATTTTTATAACAAAGGCTGAGTAACCGAAGCTTCTAAATTACACAATACCTTTTATTTATAAAGTTTCCAATGGTTTTAGCCCTTCTTATTGACCTTCTTTACTTCATGATTCTTAATCAAAAGGTCAACTATATATATTTGTAAACATCAAGTCATATTACTACAGTTCTCAGAAACGGTTCATTTCTTCAGCTCTTCATGTACATGGAGGCTGCTGGAGACTTTATTAGCTCGGAGTGCCTCTGTCTCTCCATTTAGAACAAACTCTGCAGGTACTGGGGATTCCTGGATGGTGGATTTTATAGCATGAGCAGCATAATTAAGGCTGGTATTCTCACTCCAATGCCAATACCCTGAGAAGGGGTTATAGAGCATTCCTGCCAAAGTTTGAACTGACAGACCATCTGGGAAAAAAATAGAAATATTAATTTAATATTTAATAGGTATTAAAAAGTTTCAAAAAACTTTCCACATTATAAGACTGAAACTCAAAGGGAACACACAAAAAGGCATGTAAGTTTGCTGGTAACCACGTTGGTCTACTGGTGAGTGGAAGAAAGGGGAAAGGCAGCAAAGAAGAAATGGGCTGAGTTCAACCACAGTCCACTGACTCCCGTTGACCTGGAGATGAGAGAGAGAAGAGGAAGGGCTGGTTGGTCCAAAGTGTGGTGAGATCTGAGGACACTTGAACCCATGGGCAAAGGCAGAGCCACAGAGGGCTAGATCTGATAGTGAAGCATCCAGCTGATATGAAGTGAGGGGAGATGCACAAGAACACCCAAACTTGCAGATAGGACCCATTTGACCTAGCCTCAATGGCATGAATTCGACTAGAGGAAGATTACAAAAAAAAAAAAAATTTTTTTTTTGGATAAATTAAACAAGGGTAAATTGCTACAATTTGATGAGCCTGATGTATACTCATGGAGGTAGTAACTCTAAATACCAACAGAGAGGGAAGGAGTCTTCACTGTACACAGGATAGATAGGGATAGGCAAGTTAGACACTGGCTACCTGAAATGAGGGGGTGATAAAAGCACAAAGTGACTGGCTTACAAGGTTTAAAGAGGGAGTTTAGTTTAAGAGTATGGGGGAGAAGAAAGAAAGAGTCCCCACCGAATAGTTTTCATCTTGTCCAGATGGGTCTGGTGAAAAGAGATTCGATAGTGAATAATTGTTATCATGCCTAATTGCGACTATCACAATTGTAAAGGTAGAAGTTTTATAACAAAAACAGGGGAGTGGTTAATCTTACAGTCCAGAAACAGAGGCCCCTAGAACCATCACAGGAGACGAGCACAAGCAGAATGTAGGACCTTATTCAGATAATCAGCGACGCCAGAGACAGAGGCAGAGATGGGGTCATGGAGATGGGGAGCAGCTGAGGACTCTAGATTCATGGGAAGAGAGGGACTAAGAACTCGTGGTCAGGCGCCAGACTTGTAGAATGTGCCCTTTGGAAGTGTAAATTATTACATATGCCTGAGTGGTTGTTGCTTTTTAAAAAAAAAAAAGCTAAAGTGGATCCAGAGAAATACTGTTAACTGATGGTACATGGAGGGGATTATAATCATTGTAATGAAACAAGATGTAAGATTTGTTGAATGTAAAACTGATGATCTGCCCTGTAAACTTTCACTCAATCCACAATAAAAACCTTAAAACAATGCATTTGAAGCTCAACAATAAAAAAAAAAAATTGTTGTTGTTATTAAGTGCTGCTGAGTTGATTCCAACTCATAGCAACCCTGTGTATGGTTTCGATGGAGTGGCTGGTGTGTTTGAACTACTGACCAGTACAGAACTTATCCTAAAGCACCACACCAGGATTCCAAGATAAGAATTGTTGTTGTTGTTAAGTGCCATGGAGTCAGTTCTGACTCAGAGCGACCTTGTATAGGATTTCTGAGGAACAGCTGGTGAGCTGGAACTGCCCGCCGACCTTGCAAATCAACAGACTTTGCAGTCCAGTGAATTAACCTACAGCTTCACACCTGGACTCCACGATAAAAATAGATATACTGAAAACATTCTTTTAAATACTTACTTGATTCCAGAATGCTCTCTAGCTTTTCAGGTGAAACAAACTTCTCCCATGTATGAGTACCTTTTGGTACAATACCAGCAATTTGCTCTGCAAAAACAATTCCCAAGGCATAGGACAGTTGTGTTTTGTTGATTGTAGTAATGAATAACGAACCACCAGGCTAAAAAAATATACACAGAAGTACAATTTTAAATGTCAGAAGTATCAGTTAAAGACTTGACTTCCTCCTTCTCCTGCCTTCCTTCCAAATGACCTTCTTCAGGGCAGCTAACATATGTAAGTGTGATCAATATACAATTCAACAAAATAGTATTTTTGTCATCTTGAAAAATTCATTATTCAAGGCAGTTCTCTGCAGATACACTCACAGTAACATTGCTTACAACTCTTTAAATCATACATAACATGTATTTTATATATATGCTTTTTTCAAATATTCCATAAAAAAAAATAAATAAATAAGAGAAATGAAGTCAGGCTTCTCTTTCTTATTATAGGTGCGCATTTAGGTTTTTCATTCGTCAACATGGTTTTCTCTTTGAGTGCACAGACCTCAGAAAATGTTGAGTCCACCTAACTTCTCTGGGACAGCACAGAACCATGTATCTTGTGCCAGGGAGCATTTCCAATAATTCCTCCCTAAAAAGACACTAATGATTAAGTTTTAAAGGTTTTTTTGTTTTGCTTTGATTTCATTTGTATAAAATATATGAAGAGATCAACATAAACATTTAGAGGACTGTTTAGTTTCCAAAGTTTTAATGATAATACTTATGATAAGGAGTGCTGGTATCAAGTAGATTAAACACTGGGCTGCTAACCATTAAGGTGGGTAGTTCAAACCTGCCAGATGCGCCTCAGGAGAAAAGATGAGGCTGTCTGATCTTGTAAAGATTTACAGTCTTGGAAACTCAAGGGGGCAGTTCGATAGTGTCACTGTGAGTTGGAATTAACTCAATGGCAGTAGTTTGGTTTTGGTTTTACTTTTGGGGTTTCCTATATTTACTCCCACCAACGTAAAGGACATTAATGTCTCCTCCCTCATCTACACATTCTATTAGCCCAATGGAGATAAAATGCCAAATAGATCCTCTAAAATATTCATATTATAGATACAGACATAGAGAGAAAAAGTAAGAGAAAAGACGAGAGAAAGAGATAATATATCTCAAATGCCACTCTGAACCCCAACTTAAAAAGACAGGAGGAAACCTTGAAAATAGAACTACTACACACCACTTCATCATGTAGTATGAATTTTCTCTATAAAACACTAATATTCTACTGCAATCATTGAGATGAAACAAAGTATATTATGTGTTAAATGTAAAACGAGTAATCTTGTCTGTAAATCTTCACTCAATTCACAACAAGTTTTAAAAAAACACATTAAAATTCTAAATATCTAATTTAAAATAACTGGTTACGAATCGGGCTGCGAACCTTAAGGTCAGCGGTTCGAAACTACCAGCCGCTCCGCGGGAGAAAGATGAGGCTTTCTACTCCCGTAAAGATTTACACCCTCGGAAACCCTGTACAGGGTCGCTATGGGTCGGACCCGACTCGATGGCACTTAACAACAACAACAACAACAGATATCTAATCTGTGCTTTACAAAATTTTATTCAAAGGAAATACTGGCAAACAAGTCATTTTTTAAAAGTAGGCTTTACATTAAGACAAAAATTAGCTTTAAAGTCCACAATGTCACCATTTCTAAGATGTATGAAACAATCTCCAGTCATACATAATGACACTGCACACCTGTGTTCACTGCAGCATATTCACAGTAGCAAAACCATGGGAACAGCCTAAGTGCCCTTCAAAGGATGAATGGGTAAGCAAAATGTGGTACATACATACAATGGAATACTACAAACCCACAGAGAACAATGAGTCAGAAATTAGTAATTAATTATTCATTATAAAAAATTAACAACACCCAACTCAGAAATTAATGACTAAGGAGTTGTACTTGGAAAACAGGAACTAAACCTAATAAAATTTCTACTTCAGAGGAAACACCATGAAACGGTCACAGATTGGAGGAGACTAAGGAGACACCACAACTAGATACAAGGTGTAATCCTGGATTGGGTCCTGTAATAGATAAGGGACTTAAGTGAAAAAAATAATGCAATTCAGCAAGTCTGTATGGTAATGAACACTATCGAGCCACCATTAATTTCTCAGTTTTGAGAAACGCACAATGGTTATATACAAGTCTGGGACTAGGGTCAGGCAAGTGAAGTGCCTAAGGTACAAAATTTAAGGAAGCACATTCTCTCAGGGCTGTGCAAGTGCAAGTCAGCACCCTCTAGGGAGTGACTCTTAAAATGTTGTGCCCTTAGCACCTGTCTTGCCTCATCCTAGTACCTACTCTGGTTTTGTGAGATGTTAACATAAGGGAAACTGGGTAAAGGGTTTATAGGAAAACTCTGTACCATCTTTGTAACTCTTTATATATCTAAAATTGTTTAAAAATAGTTAAAGAAATTTGGAACCATACTCAGAGGACTAAGTCTGTATAACAATGCACTGGGAAGAACTACAATGGAATAAAAAGATCTAGCCCTAAGTCCCATTTACTGGCCCAGTGACCTATGATAGCTCTCAATTCCTGGCAAAGGAAGTGATGACAGTGCCGCTCTTACCTTCCTCACCTAGTTCTAGGTAAAATTAAGTAAGATCATATGTGTGAAGTATTATTTTATAAGTTGAAAACTGTTATACATATATCACATGTGGCATTACTTAACAATGTAATTTGTTAGGTACATTTATGCTAATAGTTATTTTTATTAATAATTTTAAGTATTCATCCAGATCAATTTCTTGGTAATTTTAATTCAATATCTATTTGTTATTTAGCACTGGACTGTTAGCCACAAGGTCAACGGTTCAAATCTACCAGTTGTTCCTCAGAAGTCCATGACAGGGGCCTTATGAGTTAGAATCAACTCAGTGGCACTTAACAACAATATACCAATGGAGAAATATTGCTATAAATGCAGATCTCCAATTTTCCTGTACCAACATTTTCCATTATCCATGGGAATCAAGAAAGCAACAGGATACTTAAAAAAAAAAAAACCTAGTATTTTAGATCAAGCTGAAATATGAAGCCTAGGGACAGAAGGACTCTTCAGCAGAGATGACTCTTAATACTGGCTTTCTAGTTTCTCCTCCTTACATATACTGCACGTGCTGGAATGACAAGATATTATAAGACAGTTTATTGCTATGACCGTATGGACACACAAAAGAAAAAAAAACAAGTCAACTCCATATGTCTTACTTTTAACACTCCACAGCAGCACTGTATAAATGTCTCTAGATCAATCACATGTTCTACAACCTCGGAAGCTACGATGGCATCAAATGTTTCTGCGGTTTCTTCTACAATCTCTTCCAGGGAACATGCTTTGTACTCTATCCTCTTAACAAGGACTGGGTCAAATGATTGATGATGTTGTGCTGTTTTAATGTTCTCATCCACGGGATCGATGCCAAGAACTGAAGCCCCCAGCCGCCCTAGAGGCTAATGGCATAAAACACTGTTACCCTCAGGAAGAAAAAAGAACACATGTTAACAATAAAAACCTTATAAAAAGTGAAACAAGATAAGGAAGTGGTAAAACAACAACAAAACAGAGGGACTAGAAGCACATACTGTAGAATGATGATGTACAGAGACTGTAATCATTGCAACGAAAACAATTACCAATGAGTGAAAAACCGATGTTCTCCTGTGTAAACTATCACTCAATTCACAATAAAAACTTTAAAAAAAAAAAAAGAAAAAAGATATGAGGTGGTAACATAGGTACATGGAAGTTCATAATACCATTTTCTCTACCTTGTATTTGTTTGGAATTTTACATCATAAAAACCTTTAAAGTGAGAACAATGAAAACAAAAAATTTATCAAGAACCAATTGAGAAAAATGAAAATAAATTTTTGTTTACATTTTCTTTATGTGCATTTACATGCACACAGTAAATTTCTAACATATTTAAAGTGTAATGAATACAATACAATAGAAATCAATTTCTGAGATCTTCAAATTTTCTAAAGAATATCTATCAATAGTTTTTTTGTGTGACTGACTATAGAAATAATTCTTCATGGCCAATTCTTTCATCTTTCATATTCAATCACTACCCATGGCATGCTCAAGTTTTTAAACACAACCTTAATTTTAATCAAATGTACCTAATATTTACACTAAATAGTAAATAAACTAAATGCACAAATCATTTTTTGTAATGTTAGAGCCACGGATGTACAGTAATGGATTGAGCAGATGGCAGAATGTGCCTAATATCGCTTAAGCCATTCACAATTCAACACACCACATAGCCTTTAAAAACGATATTTTATTTTGGTTTAAGTTAAAGTTTATGCAGAAAATTAGGTAACCCTTTAGTAATTTTTATACAGATTGTCCCTAGCCATTGGTTATAATTTTTATATGTCAGCATTTTCATTTTGTTTCCATTAATTTAACTTCCCCTCCCCTTGACTTGAAATACTGAAGGATTCCTTGGGCAAAATATTGACTGATGCAGAAAGCATCAAAAGAAGATGGAAAGAATACACAAAGTCACTGTACCAAAAAGAAATGGTTGATCAATATTCAACCATTTCAAGACATACCATATGATCAAGAGCCAATGGCACTGAAGGAAGAAGTCCAAGGTGCACTCAAGGCATTGGCAAAGAACAAGGCTCCGGGAATTGGTGAAATGCAAATTGAAGTCTTTCAACAAACTAATGTAACACTGGAGACACTCACTCATCTATGTCAAGAAATTTGGAAGACAGCTACCTGGCCAACTGACTGGAAGAGATCCATATTTGTGCCCATTCCAAAGAGAGGTGACCCAAAGGAATGCAGAAATCGTGTAATAATTTCATTAATATCATATGTAAGTAAAATTTTTCTAAAGATAATTTTTAAATGGCTGCAACAGTACATTGACAGGGAACTGCCAGAGGCTCAAGCTAGATTCAGGTACAGACATGGAACAAGGGATATCATTGGCTGAAAGCTGAGAATACCAGAAAGATAGTTACTTGTGCTTTATTGACAATGCAAAGGCTTTTGATTGTGTGGATCATGACAAGCTATGGACAACATCGCAGAGAATGATTATTCCTGAACACTTAATTGTGCTCATGAAGAACCTATACATAGACCAAGAGACAACAGTTTGAGCAGAACAACAGGAGACTGAATGTTTTAAAATTGGGAAAGGTGTGTGCCAGGGTTGTATTCTTTTACCATATTTATTCAATTTGTATGGTAAGCAAATAATGTGAGAAGCTGGATTATATGAATTAGAATGTGGCATCAGGATTAAAGAAAGACTTATTAATAATTTGCAATATGCAGATGATGCAACCTTGCTTGCTGAAAGTGAAGTAGATTTAATATACTTACTGATGAAGATCAAAGACCATAGCCTTTGTTATATGTTGTTCCTCAAGGTAAAGAAAACAAAAATCCTCACCACCAATAAACATCAATAAGTACCAAAAAATATCATCATGATCATGGAGAAAAGATTGAAGTTATCAAATACTTCCTTTTGCTTGTATCCACCACCAACACGCATGGAAGCAGTAGTCAAGAAATCAAATGAAGTACTGCATTGGGCAAATCTGCTATAGAAGATCTTTTTAAAGGGCTGAAGAGCAAAGATGTAAATTTGAGGACTAAGCCATAGTATTTTCAATAGTTTCATATGCATGTGAAAGTTAGACAATGACTAGGAAAGACCATAGGATATCTGATGTATTTGAGTTATTGTGTTGGAGAAGAATATTAAAGGTACCATGGAATGGCAGCAAAGCAAACCTGTGTTGGAAGAAGTACAACCAGAATGCTCCTTTGAAGCCAAGATGACCAGACTTCATCTCTCATACTTTGGACATATTATCAGGAGGGAGGAGTCCCTGGAAAAGGACATCATGCTTGGCAAAGATGAAGGTCAGTGAATGAGAGGGAGACCCCCTCAATGAGACGGACTGGCAGAGTGGCAGCAGCAAGCATGGCAGCAGTTCTGAGGATGGCGCAGGACTGGCAGTGTTTCATTCTGGTGTGCATAGAGTGCTATGGGTTGAAGATGACTCAAAGACATCTAACTAACAGTCACTTCTTGCCTTCTCGTCTTTGTTCTTGAGTAAATGTTAACTGTTTTGTCCCATATAGTTAATTGTTGAAGAGAGTACATTACTCTTGGGTGATACTGTTTATTTTATAAACCAATCTCCTGTTCATCTGAAAAGTGACCTGCAGAAATAGCTCCTATATGAGTTTGAGGAGGCATTTTAGGGCAATAGTCTCAGAGTTTCCTATAGGCTCTATTGCTCCAGTAGGTCTGGCTTTTTTAAGGAATGATACACCACATATTCTTGAAACTCAGGGATGTACTTTCACACATTGTAACTTTCCTGAAATTTACAAATAGTCCACTACCAGTTGAAAAATACACAACTTGTGCGAACTTAGAAGTTCAAAGGCCTCTGTCAGTATCCACCTCAACTAGGTTGAATTATAGGCCTTAACAGTATCACATTCCATTGAATAATAATACAAATAATTTGTATTTGCATCCCACACTGTTGCTCAAAGTATCTTTCAAAGATTAGATTACAATGCAGAATTAAAACAAAAGTCACTGGGTTGAGAGAAAATAATACAAAATAGAGCTACAGGGCATAAATTTACTATACACAAGTCCCTGGAGAAGGAAATCATGATTGGTTAATTGGAGGGTCAATGAAAAGGAGGAAGACCCCCATTGAGATGGACTGACACAGAGCAGCAGCAATGGGCTCAAGAGTAACAAGAATTTTGAGGATGGCACAGGACTGGGCAGTGTTTCGTTGTGTTGTGCATAGGGTCACTATAAGTCAGAATCAACTAGATGGAACCTAATAACAACAAGCAAATTTTCTCTACAAGAAAAATCTCTACTCCTCCAAATACTCAAAAGCACCTAAGAAGGGATTTCTAAGCTTCACAGGCAAAACTTTATTAGGTTCTGTTATTGAAGCAAATATAAATGGACAACCCATTATTGCATTAAAACCATCAGAAATCACCTAATTTCATGGGATAGAAACAATTATAGGATTGCTAAAACCTGTCATTAGAGTTCTGTTATTTAAATGATCCATATCACATTTTTGAGAAAAAAGAGAGAGAAACATCACTATACTTTTTAATAATATGAAATTAAATAATCATATGGTTTACAATATCTGGAATGACAAACAGAGGAGAAATAGTGTTGTATTTATCATCAAAATGTACAGTTCAAGCTCTATTCCTGATATACAATGCTGTCAGTAATAGGATAATATCCATCTGCCTACAAGAAAGAGCAGTTAGTATAATAATAATAATAGTATTGAATAATGCATCATTCAAATTTACTCAATAACCACTTAAGCCAAAGATGAAGAAATTGAAGAATTCTACCAACTTTTGCAGTCTGAAATTAATCAAACAAGCAATCAAAAAATACTGATAATTACTGATGGCTGGAATGAGAAAGTTGGAAACAAAGAGGAAAGATAGTTGAAAAACATGGCCTTGGTGATAGAAATAACTCTGAAGATCGCAAGACAGAATTTTACAAGACTGATGACTCATTCACTGCAAATACCTTTTTCCAACAACATAAATAGCGACTGTGAACGTCATAAAGTACCTTGATAGCATAGTGGATTATGAGCTGGGCTGTTAACTGCAAGGTCAGCCGTTCAAATCTACCACTAGATCCACAGAAGAAAAGATGAGGCTCTTTGCTCCCATAAAGATTTACACCCTCAGAAACTGTATACAGGGTTGGAACCAACTTTATGGCATGCAACCACCACCAACATACATGTCAGGGAACACACAGGAATAAACTGACTACATTTGTGGAAAGAGACAATAGACAATCTCAATATCATCAGCCAGAACAAGGCCAGGAGCTAACTGTGGAATAAACCATCAATTGCTCATAGGCAAATTCAAGTTGAAACTGAAGAAAATTAACAAGTACATGAGAGCCAGACTACAACCTTAAGCATACCCCACCTGAATTTAGAGACCGTCTCAAGAAAAGATTTGATCCACTGAACACTAATGACCAAAAACCAGTGAAGTTGTGGGATGCCATAGCAAATAGCCAACATATGAAGAAAGCAAAATGTCATTAAAAAGAAAGGAAAGAAAGAAAAGACCAAAATGGATATCAGAAGATACTATGAAACTTTCCTTGCTCTTAAACATAGAAGAGATAAAGTGACTGGAAGATGTGATAAAAGTAAAATAGCTGAACAGAAGATTTCAAAGCACAGCTTGAGAAAACAAAGTATTACAATGAAATGTGCAAAGACCTGGAATTAGAAAATCAAAAGGTAAGAACAGACTTAAGCTGAGAGAACTAAAGAAAAACCTCACAGCTTGTGTTGCAATATTGAAAGACTCTGTGGGTGGAATATTGCATAAGGAACTGGTTGATGCTCATCCATTTCAGGAGGTAGCATATGATCAAGAATCAATAGTATATTTAAATTAAAAAAGAGAGAGAGAGAGAATCAATAGTACTGAAGTTGCACTTAAGGCATTAGAGAAAAACAAGTCCACAGAAACTGACTGAATACCAATTGAAATGTTTCAACAAATCAATTCAGCATTGGAAACATTCACTCAGCTATGCTAAGAAATTTGGAAGACAGTTACCTGGCCAACAATTGGAAGATATCCATATCTGTGAACATTCCAAAGAAAGGTAACCCTACAGAATAATATTAATAACATCACACACATATAAAGTTTTGCTGAAGATAATTCAAAAACAGTTACAGCAGTACATTGACAAGGACCTGCCAGAAATTCAAACTGGATTCAGAAGGGGATGTAAAAACAAAGGATATCATTGGTGACATCTGCGCTGAAGGCAGAGAATACCAGAAAGATGTCTATTTGAGTTTTATTAACTTTGCAAAGGTACTTGACTGTGTGGCTCATTTTAAAACTAGGGATAAAACTTAGAAGAATGGGAGTTCTAGAACACTTACTTAATTGTGCTTATGTGGAACCTGTACATAGATCAAGAGGAAATCATTTGAACAGAATTGGGAAATATTGCATGGTTTGAAATCAGGAAATGCATGTGTCAAGAATTGTATCCTTTCATCATACTTATTCAATCTGTATGCTATACAAATAATTCAAGAAGCTGGGCTATTATAAAGAACATAGTTCAGGATTGGAGCAGGCTCTTTAACAACCTGCAATATATAGACAATAACTTTACTTGCTGAAAGCAAAAAGAACTTGAAGCACTTACTGATGAAGATCAAGACTACAGCTTTTAATATGGATTACATCTCAATGCAAAGAAAATGAAAATCCTTAAAACTGAACATCATGATAAAGGGAGAATGATTGAAGTGCTCAAGAATTTCATTTCACTTGGATCCACTATCAGTAGTCAAACAATCAAGACATCAAATGATGCATTAATGTATTGGATAAATGTGCTGCAAAAGACACTGTTACAGTGTTAAAGAGCAAAGATGATGGTTTGAGGACTAAGGTGTACCTCACCCACACTATTTTATCTCTAATCGCCTCACATACATGTGAAAGCTAGACAATAACTAGGGAAGAGAAAAACTAATGTAGTTGATAATGGTGTGTGGAAGGATACTGAATAAACTGTGGACTGCCAGAAAAACAAATCTGTCTTGGAAGAAGTATAGCTAGAACGCTCCTTAGAAGTGAGGATGAAGAGACTTTGTCTCATGTACTTTGATGATGTTATCAGGAGGGATCAGTCTCAGAAAAGGACATCATGCTCAGCTAAGTAGGGAGTTTGTGAAAAAGGGGAAGCCCCTCAATGAGATAAGCACAGTGGCTGCAACAGTGGGCTCAAACATAGCCGGACTGTAGGAATAGTGCAGGGCTGGGCAGTGTTTCCTCCTTTTGTGTACAGGGTCGCTATGAGTCAAAACCAACTCTATGGCACCTAACAACAACAACAAAACATACTTCCCAGAATTTTTAGATTGAAAAGATAATAGAAAACATGTGTTACTTTAAAAAACAAACATATTTTATTTATCTCTTTTTTAAAAAGTGAAAAATATTGTTTGCTGAAAAGATAAATGAAGCAGAAACCCATTCCCTATCATTTTGTTTCCACAGTTAAAATTGGGAGAAAGCTGTATCAGTTTCTTACTTCAGTTAACAATCCACCACCACAGCCAACATCGAGAATCTTCATCCCAGACAAAGGTTTTCCTGGCTGGTGATCAGCAACTGCTTTCAAAAGATTGTCTCTTTTTAAAAAATTTAAAACATAAAAAGACAAAGAATTATAAATGAAAGTCTTTAAAGTGCATATTTTTCAAGGAAATTAAAACTTCCATTTGTAATGGATTACTGATATTTCTGAACGAACTGATTTTTTACTTTCAGCATTAAATGACAATTTAGAAAACATTTTCAGTAATCAAAAGAAGGAGGTTTAAAGTAAAACTGAAATAATCTAGTAATTACTATGATATATTACTACTTTATTTTTGTCAGGAGCAACCAGTCCCTGGAGAAGGACATCATGGTAGGTAAAGTGGAGGGTCAGCAAAAAAAGAGGAAGCACCCCAACGAGATGGACTGGCACAGTGGCCGCAACAATAGGCTTAGGAGTGAGTGGCAGCAATTGGTGAGGATGGCACAAGACTGGGACAGTGTTTCCTTCAGGCGTGCACAGGGTCGCTATGAGTTGGAATTGGCTCAATGGCACCTGAAAACTAACATTACTTTTGTAATAATCAAAACTAGTCTAGTTTATCCCTGTGGGCCCAAGCGTTGCAGACCGTCCAAACCATAGGCTCTGAGGATCAGACTTTAACCACCTAGCAGACATAGCAAACTGTCCCTCATCTGATTATTCAGTTATGCTTGTTAGTAATCGCATACATGAGCCCTGGATATCCACAGATAAATGTAAAAACCTTCCCTAAAAGCTGAGACTGTAAATTCCA
>NW_006408602.1:5579817-5594908 GCF_000296735.1 Chrysochloris asiatica | reverse complement strand
CTTAAAAAAAAAAACAAAAACTAGTCTAGTTTAGATTAAAGGAGCTCTGGTAGTGGTAGTGTAGTGGCTACAAGTCAGACTGCTAACCTCAAGGTTAGTAGTTCGAAACTACCAGCCATTCCTGGGAGAGAGATGAGGCTTTCTGTTCCTGTAAAGATTTGCAGCCTCAGGAACCCTATGCAGGATCACTATGAGTCAGGTCTGACTGCACAGCACACCACCAGTTTAGATTAACCTAATTTTATCTGCAGGGAGTACTGTTGACACAACCGTTAAATGCTTGGCTGCTAACCAAAAAGTTGGTGATTGAACCCACCAGCAGCTGCAAGAGAAAAAAGACTAGGTGACCTGCTCTAGTAAAGAACTGGTGTTGTTAAGTGCCATCAAATTGGTTCCGACTCATAGCCCAAGAAATCCCATGGGGGCAGTTCTATTATATAAGGTTGATAGGAGTCAGAACTGACTCCATAGCACACAATAATTTAATCTGCTTCAGAGATGATGACACCTGAGATGTCTATTAACTATGTCATCAATACTTGCTAGAATCTTCTCACATCAGTAATAAATGGATTAGTTTACAGGGTTTAGAAGAAGCAGGCCTATATTTTACAGGATTTATCTTTATTTCCAGAAGCCCTAGTAGCGTAGTGGATTACGAGCTGGGTTACAGTTCAGTCTACCAGTGGCTCCCATAAAGATTTACAATCTTGGAAACCTGATACAGGGGCACTATGAATATGAACCGACTCGACAGCAGACAACTAGCACCACCACCATCTTTATTTCCTTCTAAACTGAGTTTCTTTTACTTTTACTTTTCCAAATTAACGTTTTCATACATGAAAACATGATCATGTAAACAGGGATCCAAATCAAGTACAATGATTTCAAAGATAATTATAATAATAGTTTACTACACACACATTCACAATAAACCAAAACCTGCTCATTCAGCTGATTCCCACTTAAAGAATGGACTGCACTCAGTAGGGTTCTCAGTGGCTGTGAGCTTTCCGTAGATCACCAGGCTGTTCTTCTGAAGCACCTCTGGAAGGGTTCAAACCATCAACCTTTGGGTTACTAGCCCTGCACTTAACTGTTAGTGCCACCCAGGGATTTCTCACACACATGGGAAGAAAGTATATACCCAATGGCATCATTGATGGCGTCAAGTGTGGCGGCAGTAGTGAGGTTGGCCCAGGATCCCACATTGTTTCGTTCTATTGTGCATGGGGTCGCTATAAGTCGGTTCCGACTCGATGGCACCTGACAACAACAACAATGGTGTTGTGAGTTGCTGTGATTCTGAAAGCTATACCGCCGATATTTTAAATACCAGCAGGGTCACCCATGGTGGACAGGTTTCAGATGAGTTTCCATAAAAAGACAGACTAGGAAGAAAGAGTGACGAACTGCTTCCAAATATTTAGTCACTGAAAACCGTATGAATTATCAGAGAAACACTGTCATATATAGTGCCGGAAAAAGAGCCCCTCAAGTTGGAAGGCACTCAAAATGTGACTGGGGAAGAGCTGCCTCCTCAAAGTAGAGTTGACTGTGATAAACGCGAATGGAGTAAAGCGTGTGGGGGAAAAGCCCATGGGACCTTCATTTGCTGAAGGGGCACAACTCAAAATGAAAAGAAACAGCTGTAAACATCCATTAAAATTGGAACATGGAATGTACGAAGTATGAATCTAGGAAAATTGGAAGTTGTCAAAAATGAAATGGAACACATAAACATCGATATCTTAGACATTAGTGAGCTGAAATGGACTGGTATTGGCCATTATGAATCTGACAACCACATGGCTTACTATGCAGGGAATGACAAATTGAAGAGGAATGGTGCTCCATTCATTGTCAAAAAGAACATACCCAGATCAGTCATGAGGTACAACGCTATCTGTGATAGGATAATATCCATGCGCCTACAGGGAAGCCCAGTTAATACCACTATTATTGTGTGGCTCATGATAAATACTATGGACAACATTGCAAAGTATGAGTATTCCAGAACACTTCACTGTGCTCATGAGCAATCTGTACTTGGACCACGAGGCAGCTGTTCGAACAGAACATGGGAACACTGAATGTTTAAAATTAAGAAAGGTGTGCAACAAGGTTGTATTCTTTCACCATACTTATTCAACCTGTATGCTGAGCAAATCATCTGAGAAGCTAGGTTCTATGAAGAAAAATGTGGCATCAGGATTGGAAGACAACTCATTAACAACCTGCAATATGCAGATGATACAACCTTGCTTGCTGAAAGTGAAGAGGACTTAAAACATTTATTGATAAAGATCAAAGAGCACAGCCTTCAGTATGGATTACATCTCAATGTAAAGAAAACAAAAATCCTCACCACTGGACCAATAAACAACATTCTTATCAACAGAGAAAAGATTGAAGTTGTCAAGGACTTCATTCTTCTTGGATCAACTAGCAACCACTCAAGGAAGCAGCAGTCAAAAAATCAAAGGATGTATTGCATTAGGCAAATCTGCTGCATAAGACCTTTTTTAAGTGTTGAAGAGCAAAGATGTCAGCTTAAGGACTAAGGTGCGCCTGACCCAAGCCATGGTATTTTCAATAACCTCATATGCATGCGAAAGCTGGACAGTGAGTAAGGAAGACTGTAGAAGAATTGATGCCTTTGAGTTATGGTGTTGGAGAAGAATATTGAAAGTGCCATGGGCTGCCAAAAGAACCAACAGATCCATTTTGGAAGAAGTACAGCCAGAGTGCTCCTTAAAAGCTAAGATGCCCAAACTTCATCTGTGATACGTTGGACATATTGTCAGGAGGGACCAGTCACTGGAGGATATCATGTTTGGTAAGGTGGAGGGTCAGAGAAAAAGAGCAAGATCCCCAACGAGATGGATTGGCCAAGTAGCAGCATCGATGGACTCAAGGGTGGCAACAGCAGTGAGGTTGGCCCAGGATCATGCAGTGTTTTGTTCTGCTGTGCATAAGGTCGCTATGGGTCGGTACCGATGGTGTTGTTAAGTGCCATTGAGTCAGTTTCAATGCATAGTGACTCTGTACAGGGTTTCTAAAGAGCAACTGGTGGGTTTGAACTGCTAACCTTGAGGTTCACAGTCCAGTGGTGATCCTACAGAGTCACACCAGGAGTCAATATGTATCTTAATTATGATTATCTTAAAATCATATGTAATGAGAATATGTATATGTAATCATACGTAATGAAAAAGTATATGTAATGAGAATATTTTAGAATATCTTTACTGAATTGGGTATCTTTTATTAGGATGAACTGAATTCTGAGCATAATCTGGATATAGTAGTTATGCAGATAACTTTGGAATGCTATAATATATAGTAGAGACCCACTTCAATTAAAGTCTGATTCATTCTTCACACAACAGACAAAATGATTCTTTTATAGCATTATTCATATCATATCACTGTCCTTTAATGCTTCCACCTAAACTCAGATTAAATGTCAACTTCCAATGATACCTTGCAATATTCTGGGTGATTTGTTTTATTGTGAAGTCTAAATAAAGGTGCCACAGTAGTTGCTGCTGTTGTTAAGTGCCATCAAGTTGGTTCCGACCCATTGTGACCCTGTATAGGGTTGCCAAGAAATGGCTGGTGAGCTTGAACCGCCGACCTTGCAGTTCAAACTGACCCTGCAGTCCAACACATTAACCCATAGTGCCACACCAGGACTTCATTACAGTAGTTAGAAGAGAACAATTCTCAAGTTTGAGTGTGTATCAGAATCACCTGGAAGGTTTGTTAAAACACACTGCTAGACTCCATATTCTGAGAGAGTTGGTATAGGGTGAGACCTGAGAGTTTGCATTTCTAATAAATTCTCAGGTGATACTGGCATTGCTCACCCAGGGCCACTCTTTGAGAACCACTGCTTTAGCCTAATCGAATAACATTTCCTGCTTTTCCCTACTTTCCTATTTCAGCAATTCAGTGGAAATAAAACGGTGCTCTTTTTGCTGGACTGATACTGGCTGGACCAGCAAAAAACAATCAGGAAATTCCTTGAGAACAGAATCTGATCCTGAGATTCTCAGTGTCTATTACAATGGTTTGCCCATATTAGTTGCTCAAAACTGTTTGATGAATAAATGGACAAAAGAACAAATGAAGAATTTCTTAAAAATTCAAGCCCTGATGAACCCTGTCTCTTTCTCCTACTTCAAATGATAAATTCCTGTTTTGTTCATCTTAGTAATTTTACAGAGTCCAGTCTCTTCATCCCCAAGTTCTGCACAAGGTAAGTTCTCAATATATATTTGTTGGATTCAACTCTTAGCAGTATTCCCTTTACTAGAATACAAAGATGCCACAACAGATCCCTTGCTACAAAATGACCTTGATACCATAAGATCTTAGTTTCCTTTAACAAAGAATTAATTCTAATTAACCTGATAATGTGTAGTTCTGGTTTGACACTGTAGGATAAGCACTGGACTGCTAACCACAGTTGGCAGTTCAAACTCACCAATCACTGCTCAGAGGGGTTGCTATGAGTCAGAACTGATTTGACGGCACTTAACAACAAAAACCTGATAATGTAGAAACTACTTCAAGTTAACCTAGGAAAGCAGCCTAGAAATTGGGAGACATTATTAAAAACGAATGGTTTCACACCTTATAATATGGATGCACCTGGAGGACATCATGCTGAGTGAAATCAGTCAATCACAAAAGGACAAATATTGTATGAGAACAATGTTGTAAAAAGTTAAGAAAAACGTTTTCTCAGTAAAATAAACAATCTATGATGGTTATGGGCTGGTGGTGGTGGTTGTGTGCCATGGAGTCGGTTTCAACTCATAGAGACCCTGTATATGGTTTCCGAGGCTGTAAATCTTAATGGGAGTAGAGAGCCTCATCTTTCTCCCAAGGAACAGCTGGTAGTTATGAACTGCTAACCTTGAGGTTAGCAGCCTGACTTGTAACCACTACGCTACCAGAGCTCCTTGGTTATGGGGCTAGAAGAAGGGAAAATTATTCACAAGCTAGAGGGTTCACACATGCTAACCTGGGTAACAGGGTTGGCAACATAAAACAGGAGGGAGGTTAGCAGAGGAAAGATGAAGGTAGCGTGGGACACAGGGAGGAATGCAATGATTAAAGTGAATACAGGTAAATACTACAGTTGTTACATGGAGGAAATTGCAATCATTGTAAAAAAGCAAAGTACATGATTTGTTAAATGTAAAATGGATGATTTGTTCCGTAAACCTTCACTCAGTTCACAATAAAAAGTTTAAGAAAAAAAATTAATGGTTTGAAACACTGAATATGGAAAAGAATTTTCCTAATTTCCAAAGCAAACTTAAAATGCAGCATTTTGAACCTAAAGATTCATACGCAAAAGCAGAAGAATGAATTTAAAAAAAAAAAAGTGTGTTTAAAAGAGTTTCTAGAATGTTACCTAATAAATGGTACCCTTAAGTCATTCATAGAATGAAGAGGTGCATATGCTCCTTGCTCATCCCACCACTTGTGAGCCAACATCTGGAAGGTTTTTATTTCATTGTCGTCTATTGTGGTTTGTGAAGTACTGTACGGTCTTGTCCCAGGGTACCTAAGGGGACAAATGAAGATCCAGAAAATATTGTTGTAAAGTGCCATCAAGTTGGTTCCAACCCATAGCAACCCTGTACCGGGTTTCCGAGGCTGTAAATCTTTACGGGAGCAGAAAGTCTCATCTTTCTCCCATGGAACTGCTGGTAATTTTGAATTGCTGACCTGGTGTTCTTAAAAATGTAATACTGGATACACTATGTATAAAGATATTCTTACTTATAATTTTTTAGATTCTAAATATATATTTAAGCACTGGTGGCACTATAGGATAAGCACTGGACTGCTGCTAACCATAAGGTCAGTGGTTCAAGTCCATCAACTTCTCTGAGGGAGAAAATTGAGGCTTTTTGCTCAAGATTTGTTGTTGTTGCTGCGTGCCATCAAGTCAGTTCCGACTCATACAGACCCTATATATATAATAGGGTTTCCAAGGAGTGGCTGGTAAATTTGAACTGCCGACCTTGAGGTTCAGACCGAACCTGCATAACTCAAAAATGCTATACAGAGTCACTGTGAATTGGAACTGAGTTGACAGCTGTCAAACACATTTCTTTGAATGTGTGTGGCTCTCCACAGTACTGGTAATCATCCAATCTTCTGCATCAGGGTCCTGAAAGGGCTCACTATCCCTCTTCCAAATCTCCCACTGCAGGGCTTAAACCCATAATTTTTCGTATACTAGTTATTATTCCTGGTGTAGCACTGTGGGTTAATGCACCAGACTGCAAAGCTGTTTGAACTGCAAGGTTGGCGGTTCAAGCTCACCAGCTGCTCCTTGAAAACCCTATACAGGGTCGCTGTGGGTTGGAACCAACTAGACGGCACTTAACAACAATAACAACAACAGTTATCATTCCAAAATCCTGGTGGTGTGCTGTAGGATAAGTACTAGACTGCTAACTACAAGGCTGGTGGTTCAAACCCACCTATACAAAGTCACTCTGAGTTGGAATTGATTTGAATGCACTCGACTGCAAAGTCGGTTTGAATCTCAAGGTCGGCAGTTCAAGCTCACCAGCCGCTCCTCAGAAACCCTATACAGGGTCACTGTGAGTTGGAACCAACTTGATGGCACGTAACAACAACAAAAACATTTATTATTCCAGGCACTCACATTTTGCAAATTCTGATCTTTTTCAGTTTCACCTCAGCAGCCATGACTGAGCTGGTTCAAACCAGTTTGAAACTCTACTCTAAACTCATCTCCCACTATTCATCTGCCCACTTCAGTTATGCAGGCCTTCCTTCAGCTCTTTGAAATGGCCATGCTGGCTCCTTCCTCAGACACTTTGCAAATGTTCCTTCATTTATCCCCATGCCTTCCACAAACACCTTACTAATTTTTTCTCATCTTCAGATCCTAACTTAAATGGAATATTATCTAAGAAGTCTCCCTCATACACTAACTGGATCGTGTTTCCCTATTTTAACGTGTGTGCCACTTTGTACTTCTTCATGGGGCTATGTGATTATTTGGTCCTGTCTGCCTCTCCTCTAGACCATAAGCACTATGAGAGCAAGTAGAATTCTCTCACTCACCATTTTATTCCTACTGACTAGCATAGTTCTTGGAATGTAGTTTATACTAAGAAAACATTGGTCAAATGAGTAATATCAAGGAGATGATTCAGAAAAGCATATACTTCTCCTAAAAAAAAAATTGAAATTAAACGGGATCCAACAGGAACTAAAAAGAGCTCTGGTAGCATAGTGGTTATGAGTCGGGCTATTAAACTGAAGGTCAGCAGTTCAAAACTACCAGCTGTTCCGCAGGAGAAAGATGAGGCTTTCTGCTCCTGTAAAGATTTACAGCCCTGGAAACCCTGTACAGGGTCACTATGAGTCAGAACTGACTCCACAGCACACCACCACCAACAACAACAACAACAGGTTCTAAACAGGGACCAGCTAGTTCCTACACCAAGTTCCACTGTATAATACATTATGGAAAACCCTCCAAAGGTCTGCTTGGGTAAAAGAAAAGGTTGGTAAGTTAGAAAAGGTAATGTCATTCAAATTTTTACTGTTTTTCTTTGCTACATGTTGTTGTTGTTGTAAAGTGCCATCGAGTCAGTTCCAACCCTTAGCGTCCCTGTATAGGGTTTCCAAGGAGCGGCTGGTGAGCTTGAACCTTGGAGTTCAAACAGCTTTGCAGTCTGGTGCATTAACCCACAGCACCACACCAGGACTCCCTCTTTGCTACATATGTAGTATATATTCTATATTCATTACTTTTGGTCATTTTTAAGAGTGAAATATTACTTTTCTATAACAAAACATTTTCCATAAACTCTTCTTTAATTGTCATGTATCTTATGAATATTATCTTTCTTTTTCATGTTTAGTGCAAAGTTCAGTTATCAAAGATTAATTTACAATAGAAAACCATTCCTCATTTGACTATGAATAATGTCACACATGTATAATCTCAAAGGCGCTAGTTTAAGAGAAAAGTAGGAGCATGCACTTGGAAAACATCTCAAGTCTCAACACTAAGAAATATTTTTCACAAGGGCATAATTTAGTCTTGTTGTTGTTGTTGTTAAGTGCCATCGAGTCGGTTCCGACCCATAGCGACCCTGTACAGGGTTTCCGAGGGTGTAAATCTTTACGGGAGTAGAAAGCCTCATCTTTCTCCCGCGGAGCGGCTGGTAGTTTCGAACCGCTGACCTTAAGGCTCGCAGCCCGATTCGTAACCACTACGCTACCAGAGCTCCTTATAATTTAGTCTATAAACTATGAATATAAAAAGATATTATTTGGGTTCATTGTTACTACTGAGAATGAACACTTACTCCCTCCCCCTATTAACATTACACTTAACAATTCCTGTATTATTTGGTCCTGTTATAAGGATATTATAAGTAAATAAAAATACTTTTGTAATAATAATTAAAAAAAAAAAGACCTCTGAATTTATATACTTGATGTACATTATATTATTCTATCAACGTCCAGGGGACATTCTTCAAATTTAAAAGTTGTTGAAAATTAAATTAGTTAAAAATATTTAAATAAGCAAAAGCAATCTTAAAGTACATAAGTGGTTATATACTGATGGGGTTTATTAAACACTAAACTACTGTTGCATATATAATTCTATAAATATTTACCACAGTAATAAACATACTCACCTATAACTTTTCATTTTATTCAAATAGGAAAAAGTCATCCTATAAGATCTGAACCCCATGGTTTTGTGTTCATTGGAAACATGTGGTTTAATTTGTAGAGTCCAACTGAGCTGCTTCTCTAGATAAGCTGGGGAAAAAAAATTATATGCACATGTAATTGTAAGTATATGAATCCCTGATATGAACATAATTGAAAAAACTATTTTATATGGTAATTCAATATTATATACTATGAGAGAGCTTCAAAAAGTTTGTGAAAAGTTAAAGATAATTAAATGCTTCCATAAACTTTTTGAAGCTCCCTTGTATGACTGATAAGCAAAAGGGGTTTTCCCTTTTGAATTTTAGTCTGAAAAAAATAAAATTAAGTTTTACATTCTACAATCTCACTCTAACCAGACCGTTTTGAAAATATAATTAGAAAAAATAATCCTTATGTAATTAAAATTCTTTCATTAGTTTTGCAACCATATTGTGTTGTACCATTAAATTCAAAGCATCAAGACCAACTTAGAGGTTTATATCAACTTTTTTGGGGGGGTCCCAAAGGAGTAATTGGACAGCAAACCACAAGGTTGGTAGTTCCAGCCCACCAGCCACTTCACAGGAGAAAAATGAGGCTTCCTGCTCCTGCAGAGATGTACAGCCTTAGAAACCCTATACAGGGTTGCAATAAGACAAAACCAACTGACAGCACTTACTAAAAACTTAACAAAGGGGTATAGTACTGATAGATTTTTCTCACAGAACTTAGGACAATCACTGGGGTTTACTATGAAGAAATTTTAAGAAAATTGAAAACTGCACTAGTGGGAAAAAGGCCAGGAGGAAAGTTGCACTGAAATATTGTTTTCCACCATGACTGTACATTTGCTCCTTCTCTGACAGTAGCAAGGGCTGTCCTAGGAGTATTTTGTTGGAAAACCTTCCCACATCCACTCTACAGCTGTAATTTTGTCCATTCAGACTTCTTTTTGTCCCCCAAACTCAAAAGAATATTGAAAGGAACACAATTTAAGTCCCTGAAGGATGTGAAAATGACAGTTTTGATGTGTGTAAATCAAAGAGCACAGAATTTTGGGGGAGAAGGTTTGATGTTGCTTCATGCCATTGAGTCATTCCTGACTCATAGCAACCCTGTATAGAGTTTCCTAGACTGTAATTCTTTATTTACAGGAGCAGAAAGCCTTATATGTCTCCCACATAGCAACTTGTGGTTAGCAGACCAACACATATGCTGTTAGTGCTTCTTGGGGAATAGTTGCTGTTGAGTTGGTTCCAACTCATGGAGACCCTGCAGAGGACTTCCAAGGAGTGGCTGATAAATTTGATCCGTTAACTCACCTTTTGGTCCAGTGCTTATCCTACAGCACCACACTAGGAAAGGTTAGAGGGATGGAAACACTGCCTTCAGAAGAGTATAAACCTATAAGGAGGGTATGTCAAAAATCAAATAGCTTCAAATTTTGATATTTTTGTTTAATGAAAGTTTCTATTATTTTGGGGCAATACTTTTTTGTTGTTTAATGTTTTATTTTGAATTATGTGATAGTTTACATGGGAGAGCATTAGCTTTACATGCCCTCTACCTCTCTGGGTCTAGAGTCCCCAACCACTCCATCGCTCCACATCTTCGTCTCTGCCTCCATCTCTGGGGGCAATACTTTTTTACTTACTTTTGTATACACACAGATGCATACATACATCCTGGAATTCACACTCACCTAGCCTATATGTGCAAACTAACATAGGAACTTGCTTTATGAACAGGTTACTCTGCTGTAGAACATTAATTTGTTTAATAAACATTCAGATAAAGTAGACTTCAGGACAAAGAAAATTATCAGGGCAAAAAGATGACTGCATCATGATTAAAGGAACAATCCACCAAGAAGATAAAGCAATCCTAAATAAGCATACACTGAACAAAAGAACATCAAAACATATGAGGCAACCAAGGAGGAGATCCAGGCAGCCAACAAATGTATGAAGAAATGTTCACTATCACTAGCCATTGTTGTTGTTGTTGTGAAGTGCCATCGAGTCGGTTCTGACCCATAGCAACCTTGTAGAGGGTTTCCGAGGAGCAGCTGGTGAGCTTGAACTGCTAACCCTGCAGTTCAAACGGCTTTGCAGTCTGGCGCATTAACCCACAGCGCCACACCAGATGCAAATCAAACCAACAATGAGATATTATCTCACACCAGCAACAACAGCAAAGATCAAATAAGTAGAGGACAATAAATGCTGGCGGGGATGTGGAGAGACTGGGATGCTTCTGCATTGCTGGTTGGACTGCCAAATGGTCCAATCTCTCTGGAAAGCAATATGGTGCTTCCTCAGAAGGTTGGAAATAGAAATATCTTATGATCCAGTAATTTCTCTACTTGGTATTTACCCACAAGAAATACGAGCCATAACACGAGTAGATATATGCACACCAATGTTCATAGCAGCACTATTTACAATAGCAAAAAGATGGAGACAGCCAAAGTGCCTATCAACTGAAGAATGGATAAACAAACTGTGATGCATACACACAATGGAATACTATGCTACCTTGAAGAATAGCAAGGAGGCTGCAAGCCATGGATGAACCTTGAGGACATTATGTTGAGTGAAATTAGTCAGTCACAAAAGGAGAAATACTGCATAGGACCACTACTGTAAAAGACTAAGAAAAAGAACCCATACTAAAGGGGGAGGGGGGATTCTTTGCTGGCTACTGGGATGTGGGAGGTAGGGTGAGGGGAGGGAGGGGAAGGTGGGGCACAGGGTAGGGAATAGACACAGGATAGTTTGGGTGCTAGGGAGAGGAGCAATATACAAGAAGGAGGAGGGGAATGGAAGAACAAAGCAGATGGGAGAAAAATTAGGCAGGTTTACATGGGCTAAGTGGGACAGAGGTAAAGAATGATGTATGCACAACCTTGGAACAACAGGGCTCTGGGATACAGGGATTGAGACATGGTTGGAATGGGGAAAAGGGGGAAATACTGTTAAGATGCTTGGCTGTCTTATGAATCTTGGTTTCCCTGACATACCATTATAAAATAGACACTGGAGGGGGAGAGAAAGGAATAGCCAGAAATATCACCATAGAAAGCTTGTAAGTCTGTCTTCTGCCTACAACTGATTGGAATACCTAAAATGTGGCTATGACGTGCCCAGTGAAGGAGTCTTCCTGAGGAGCCTCTGCATTACATAAGACCATAGGTGGAATACTGAACAGCATCCAGAATCTTCAGAGGTGGGAAATTTCCACTTGAAAGGGCAAGCAGACCAGCCTGGAGCAGCTAGAAGAACAGAAGATACTTCTTGAAAGAAAAACCGACAGGAAAAATACAAAACAAAATAGGCAGACCGACTGATAACTACAAGAACAAGCTGCTCACTCAGAAGACATCAAAGCAAGTGGTCAGGTCCCCTCAGAGCAATCCCCCTTCCAAGACTAAGACTCAATGGGAATACAGGCTCTGATTGGTGACCACGTTCATCATCAATAAGGGGAAGTGAGGAAAAAACAGCAATGAATCTGCGAGCTAAGCCCTATAACATTCAATAGACTCCTGTGAACCCTGTTGGAGAGACTCTTGGGCCCAGAGTCAGTGACATAGCCACAGAGGACTAGAGTGGAGAGTGAAGCATCCAGCTGATAAGAAGAGAGGGCATTATGCACAAGAACACCCATACGTGCAGATAATACTCACTTGACCTGGCTTCAATGACTGGATGATCAGAGCTCAACTAGAAGAAAAAAGAGGGAAAAAAAAGAGTAATCTGATACAATTTGATGAACTTGACCTACACCTATGGATGCAGCAGCTCAAAAGAGGGAAAAAATCTTTATAGCGAGGATCATTCCCACCCCCTCCACACACAGAGTAGACAGGGTTGGGCAACTTGGACATTGGCTACTCAAAATGGGGGGCTTCAAAGGCCAAGAAGTGACTGGCTTATAAGCTTTCAAGAAGGAACCTAGATCTAGAGGGTGTTGAGGAAGGTAGAATCTCCACTGAGTAGTATCCAACCTGCCTAGGCAGGGCTGATGAAAGGAAATGTGGATAGGTCTCTTGTGATACAATAGTGTATCATTGTTATCAGGACTGACTGTGTGGGTTGGAAATGTAAAGGCAGACATTTTGTAGCAAGGAGGGGAGCGATTAGCTTTGCAGTCTAGGAACAGAGGTCCCTGGGACCATCAAGGGAGAAGAGCAGTGTGTGGGACCCTACCCAAAGAAGCACTGACACCAGAGATGGAGGCAGAGATGATGACATGGAGAGATGGAGCGGCTAGGGACTTTAGACCCAAAGAGGGAGAGGGGCTGTGTACTGACAATGGGGAGGTGGGGGATGTGGGGAGCAGGGGGAGGGCAGGCTTGCAGTCTGGTTGGTTGACGATGCATGGAGATTATAACCACGGTAATGAAACGATATACGATAGGATGAATGCAAAACTAATGTTCTCCCATGTAAACTATCACATAATTCACAATGAAACATTAAAAAAAAAAAAAAAAGCCTTTTACAGCAGATTTGTACAGTACAATATATTATTTGATTTCCTTTTTGTTATTGTTCAGAATCTTATTTTATTAATGGGGTAAATCACATATACATTTTCTTATTCACACAATTTTTATAAGATTGAAAATTTAGAATTTCTGTTCATGAGTAGAAGCTGTATTTTTCATCAAAAAAATTGTCTCAGAAATATTCTTAACCTAGTAATACAAAGAGTACTTTGAAAATATGTTAAATTGTCAACAAATCCTGTTTATATATGAGAAAAACTGTATATATTTTCTTAGTTACACATATACTGGGAATTTTTCCTTCCTGTTGTATAAACAGTATACTGAAAAGGTCAAAAATTTTAAATGCCCTAATAATGGATAGAACAAACTGCATGTATTTTTTTTTTACAAGATGCATACAAAATTGATACAGCTTTGTCATTCAAAGAGTAAGTTTTAAACTTAAAACTCCTTAGAATTTGTATTCATGGAGTAATTTTTCTTTCTTATCGTCACTTTGTATTGAAGTCTTTCCAGTCTTGTAATACAAATCATACTTTGAAATCATTTTAAATTGCTATTTGATTTTTGTTTGTTACATTCACATACTTGAAGTGAAATAATGCATATTTACTTTCCCACTTTGGGACAATCCATTGGGAATGTTTCAACATTGAAGACATAGAAAAGTTTTTAGACTTCTTGTCCATAATTGGATTAAATTTTATTTACTTAAAAAAAGAAGAAGAGGGAGGGGAATGGAAGAACAAGGTGGATGGGAGAAATAGGCAGGTTTGCATGGACTAAGTGGGACCGAGGTAAATAGTGATGTAAACTCAACCTGGAAACAACAGGGCTCTATGATACAGGGATTGAGGCATGGTTTGAAAGGGTAAAAGAGAGAAAATAATGTTAAGATGCTTGACCATTTTATGAATCTTGGTTTTCCTTGCCTACTACTATAAAATAGACACTTGAGGTGGGGTGAAAGGAATAACTAGAAACATCACTATAGAAAGCTTGTAAACCCATCTTCAGCCTATAACTGATTGGAATATCTAAAATGGGGCTAGAACTTGCCCAAAAAAAGAGGCTTCCTGAGGAGCCTTTGCATTGCATAAGTAGGTGGAATCCTGATCCCCATCCAGAATCCTCTGAGGTAGGAAATTTCTACTTGAAAAGACAAGCAGACCAGCCTGGAGCAGCTAGAGAAACAGAAGATACTTCTTAAAAGAAAGAGCAGCAGGAAAAGTCAAAAACAGTAACAGCAGTGTGACTGACAAGAACAAGCAAGTTGTTCCTTGGGGAGCCATCAAGGCAAACAATCAAGTCCCCTCAGGGCAAACCCTTTTCCAAGACAGAAACTCAAAAGGGAATACATGAGCAGGCATGCCATCTTGCTGGTGACCACATTAGTCTACAGATAAGGGGAAGTGGGGGAAAAACAGCAATGAAGCTGTGAGCTAAGTCCAACCATGTTCAACTTGGATCCCGACCTGGTTAGCCAGCAGTATAGCAAGACCTGGGGATTCCTGAGCACCTGGACAGGGACATAGTCACAGAGGATGCAAGTGGAGAGTGAAGCGTCCAACTGATGAGAAGTGAGGGGAGATACACAAGAATGCCCATATTTGCAGATAGTACCCATTTGACCTAGCTTCAATGGCTGGATGATCAGAACTTGAATAGAGGAAGAAGAGGAAAAAGTAGTGTAATCCACTACAATTTCATGAACTTGACCTATATGTATGGGTGTAGTAACTTAAAAGAGGGAACAAATCTTTACAGCAAGGATCATTCCCACCCCCTCTGCACATAGGGTTGACAGAGATGGGCAACTTAGACATTAGC
>NW_006408602.1:5576130-5579042 GCF_000296735.1 Chrysochloris asiatica | reverse complement strand
ATACACACATATAGAGAGAGAGCATCACCCAGAACTGCATAGAAAAAATATCCTATCTTCTAGATTTCCCAATTTGTTGGATTACCATCTTTATAGTATTGTTATTATTCTTTTTATTTCCATTGTTCTGTTATGAGTCAGTCTTTTAATTTCTTATGTATGTTATTTGCATTTTTTCCCTTGTTTCTTTTGCTAGATTTGTCAATGGTTTGTCAATTTTACTAATCTTTTCAAAGAACCACTTCTGGTCTTGTGGATGCTTTCTATTGTATTTTTACTTTCTAATTTATTTATTTCTGCTCTAATCTTTATCATTTCTTTTCTTCTGGTGACTAGGCTTACTTTTCAGGTCTTTTTCTAATTGTTGATTATGTTATGTTATGTTGGAGATTATGTTAATGCATTGATTTTGGTTCTTTGTTCTTTTTGGATGTGTGCATTTATTGCTATAAATTGCCTTCTAAGCACTGCTTTTTCTGTGTCCCAAGTTGTGGTCTATAGGATAAGCACTAGCTGTAAGGTTGGTTTGATCCACAAGGTTGATGGTTCAAACTCATTAGCTGCTCCTCAGAAACCCAATACAGGGTCGCTACAAGTTGGAACTGACTCAATGGCACTAAACAACAAAGATTTTGGTATGTTGTTTTTTGTTCTCATTTGCTTCAAGGAATTATTTCCTTTTTTATTTGTTCTATTACCTAGTAACTTTTACATGTTACTCCATTTCCACATATTAGATTTTGTTTCCTTGGTCTTCATATTACTGATTTCTAATTTTATAGCATTGTGATCTGAAAAGGTAGTTTATAGTATTTTGATGTTTTTAATTTATTGAAACTTGCTGTGTGCCCCAACATAGGGTCTATTCCAGAGACTGTTCCAAGTGCACTGGAAAAGAATGTGTTGGGTTGGGTGTTCTGCACAAATCGACAAGGTCAAGTTGAATGATTGTTTAGTTCCTGTATGCCTTTGTTGAGTTTCTTTCTAGTTCTTCTGTCCTTTTTCAACAATGTATTAAAATAGAGTTTGATTTATGTATTTTGAGACTCTATTTCGTTGGGATCATGAATATTTATTATGGTTATGTCCTGTTATTCAATTGACCCTTAAATCATGAGACAAATGTCCTTCTTTGTCTCTTAGGCTAGTTTTTAATCTTAAAGTTTATTTTTATCAGAGATTAATATTGCCACTCCTGTTTATTTTTAATAGCCATTATTTTGATATATATATTATTCCCCATCCTTTAAAGTTTAATCTGTTTGTCTTTGTGTGTAACGTATGTCTCTTGTAGAAAGCATATGGCAAGATCCTGTTTTCTTTTCTATTCTGCTCCTCTCTGTCTCTTGACTTACACATTTAATCCATTAAAGTTCAGTGTAAGTATCAATAGGTATGAACTGATTTTAGTCATTTTGCTGTGTGTTTTTTTGTGATACTGCTGATTTACTCAATCGACAAGCTTTACTATACTAAGTACTTTTTTGGTGTGTGCTTTTTCTTGTCAATTTCTTCATAGTTTTAAAGTTTACTGAATCTTCATAGATTTTCCTTTTCTTGATCTGATGTGAATGTGTATTTATTTTCTTTGCAGTTACTCTGTAATTTATTAATTTCTTCCCCATTTTAAAACAGTCTGTTTTATCAAGATCTATCTCGATATCTATCTGTGATAGCACAATATACGTACACCTACAATGAAGACCTGGTATGGTGCTGTGGGTTAATGTGCTAGACTGCAAAGTTGGTTTGAACCACAAGGTCAGCAGTTCAAGCTCACCAACTACTCCTCAAAAATCCTATGTTATGGGTCATAACTGACTCGACAGCACTTAACAACAACAAACAATGAAGACCAGTTAAAACCACTATTATTCAAATTTACGTACTAACCACTAAAGCCAGTGAGGATGAAATTGAAGAATTCCACCAACTTCTTTAGTAAGAAATTGATCAAATATGTCATCAAGAAGCAATGATAATTACTGGTAACTAGAATGAGAAAGAAAAAGTCAAAGAGAAAGGATAAGTAGCTGGACAACATGGCCTTGGTGACAGAAATGATGCTGGAGACCACATGATAGAATTTTGCAAGAACAACCACTTATTCATTGCAAATGCCTTTTTAAAACAACACATATGACTATACACATGGGCCTCACAAACGGAATACACAGGAATCAAACTGACATCTTTGGGGAGAGATGATGGAGCAGCTCAATATCAGTAGCCAAAACAAGGCAAGGGGCTGACCATGGAATAAACTATCAATTGCTCCTATGCAAGCTTGGTTGAAGCTGAAGAAAATTAAAACAAGCTCACAAGAGTCCAAATATGACCCTGAACATGTCCTACTTCAATTTAGAGACCATTTTAAGAACAGATTTGACGCACTAGACACTAATAACCAAAGACCAGAAGAGTTGTGTGATGACATCAAGAAAATCATACAAAAAGCAAAATGTCACTAAAAAGATTGTTGTTGTGCTAAGTGCTGTCAAGTCAGTTTCAACCCATAGTTACCCTGTATAGGGTTTCTGAACAGTGGCTGGTGAGTTTGAACCACTGACCTTGTGGATCAGACAACCTTGTGGTCCACTGTTTATCCTACAGCATCACAGAAGGACCAAAAGAGGAAAAGAAAAGACCAAAATGGTTGTCAGAAGAAACTCTGAAAGCTGTTCTTGAGCATAGAGAAGATAAGGTGAACAGAAGGAAATAAAACAATTGAACAGAAATATTCAAAGGGATGCTTAAATAACTTGTTGATGTTAGCTGCCATCGAGTCGGTACTGACTCATAGTGACCTTATGCACAGCAGAACAAAACACTGCCCGGTCCTGGGCCAACCTCACTACTGTTGCCTCGCTTGAGTCCATCAATGCTGCCACTTGACCAATCCATCTTGTTGG
>NW_006408602.1:5573054-5576015 GCF_000296735.1 Chrysochloris asiatica | reverse complement strand
GAAGTTTGGCCATCTTGGCCTCCAAGGAGCACTCTGACTGCACTTCTTCCAAAACAGATCTATTGGTTCGTTTGGCAGCCCATGGCACTTTCAATATTCTCCTCCAACACCATAACTCAAAAGCATCAATTCTTCTATGTTCTTCCTTATTCACTTAGTGTAGTATTATACTGAAATGTGCAAAAACTTGGATTTAGAAAACCAAAAGGGAAGAAGACACTTAATAACTCAAGCTGAAAGAGCTGAAGAAAAAATTCAATTGTCAACTTGTAATACTGAAGGGTTCTACAGGTCTTGTGTTGCAATATAGGATAAGCACTGCACTGCTAACCAGAAGGCTAGCAGTTCAAATCCACCAGCTGCTCCTCAGAACGTGGATTTAGAAAATATACTATCCAGGGTCACTATGAGTCAAAACTGATATATGACACTTAACAACAGCAATGTGGCCAAAATATTGAATGATACAGAAAGCAGAAAAAGAAGATTGAAGGAATATACAAAGTCACTACACCAAAATGAAATGGTCAATTTTCAACTATTTCAAGTGGAAGCAAATGATCAAGTATCAATAGTACTTAAGAATAAGTCCAAGCTGCACTGGAGGCATTGGACAGTATGTCTCATAATAGGCCCTTCACAGTCTGGTTCAAAGCCACTTGAGTATGCTTAAAAATGTATGGTTATTTACAGATAAAAGATATTTGTACTTCAGGGCTTTAGCTCATCTGATTCTCTTTCACCAACGCTATCTGAACTTTTAAAGACCTGCTTCAAATGGTGTTGTTAAGTGCTCCAAGTAGTTCCGACTCATAAAGACCCTGTACAGGGTTTCTGAGACTTTAAATCTTCATGGGAGAAGAAAGCCTCATCTTTCTTCCACGGAGCAGCTGATGGGCTCGAAGCACAGTATAGTACTTTTCGTGTGGCGTCACCCTGCTCCCATACTTCAAATAGTATTACATGATTAACTTGGAGATAAAGATGGTGGAGGGGGTGTCAAAAAGTTTGTGAAAAATGGAATTTAATGATAATGGAATTTTCCCACAAATTTTTTGAAGCCTCTTGATATATAGAGAGAACAGAGATACACCAATTTTATTGATTCCTTAAGTATCTCATTCATTTAAAAAATATCCAGGCCCTGTAACAGCACCTGACGTAGAAACCCAGAAACTCACTGCTGTCAAGTAGAATCTGACTGCCTTACAGGACAGAGTAGAAACTCTGTCCAGGGTTTCCAAGGCTGTAAATTTTAATGGAAGCAAGCTGCTATATGGCTCGAACCACCCACCTTTTGGTTGCCTGCCCCGTGCTTCAATCACTGCCCCATCAGGGCTTCCAAAAAGTAGTACAAAACCAAACGCACCGCCACTGAGTCGATTCTGACTCACGGGGAACCCAAATTATATAGGGTTTCCATGACTAAATCTTTATGGGAGTAAACAGCCTCATTTTTCTCTCCCCGGAATGGCTGGTGGTATAACTGCATTAAATTCTTGCTGAAATAAGGCAAAACACAAATGCAATGCTACTAATAATTATGGGGAAAAGCAGATAGTGTTATTTTCCAGCCCAAATACAAAAGGGATAGCAGGCCACAAGGGCAACAAGTTCAACAAAGATCATCAGATAAAGGTCGTTGAAAGGCGACGGTACGCGGACACAGCTAGCCCTGACAGGACGTAAACCTCAGCTTTCCCTCAACTACCCACAGCACTCCACACCCTGCTGTATAATAAGATTCCCAAGGAGAGGCTGACACCTCTCCCCTGCCTCTGCGAACTCGGTGTTACACCGGATGGAGGGCCCGGACAGAGGCCGTAAATCGTGCACTGCTGGTGCGCGGAGGCCATCAAGACAGCTGCTCTTCCCCCGCGGTTGTGCAGAACCGCCTGTCTCCACTGTGGACTACGTGAAAGACTTCCACACTCACCAGCCGAGGGTAGGAAAGGATACTTGGCCAGTGTGCGCCGGCATCCAGACTCAAGCAATCCTAAAACGAGAGACCCAGACGAGATCATGCTGCGGCTTTCCAACATTGCAACGGCAAGGATCCACCGCTTTTTCTGGTCCCTCCGGCAAAAGAGTCCCAGCAGTAAAGTTCCGGGATTCACCGTCGCGCGGTTAGTAGTGAAGACTTACTTGCATTCTTGTTTAAGTGCCGTCGAGTCGGTTTGACTCATAGCGACCCTGCACAAAGTTTCCAAGGAGCGGTTGGAGAGCTTGAACCACCGACCTTGCGCTTCACACCAAGCTTGCAATCCAGCGTAATAACCCATAGTGCCACATCAGGATTCCGGTTGCATTATTAACGGATGCTATTTATGTGATTGGTGTCCTGGTGTGGTGCTGTGGGTTAACGCGCTGGACTACAAAGTCCTTTGAGCCTCATGGTCGGTGATTCAAGCTGACCAGCTGCTTCTTGGAAACCCTGTACAGGGTCGCTATGGGTCGGATCCGACTCGACGGCACTTAACATTTATGTGATTATGCATTCGCTTCACATCAACAAACTGTGGATAGAATAAAACTGTAGTGTTTCTATTGCTCATACAAGGATCTGACAAACTCTTATAACCATTCCTGTATGACCACTGGAATCCTGGTGTGGCGCTGTGGGCTAACGCGTCCGACTGCAAGGTCAGTGGTCCAAGCTGCTCCTTGGAAACCCTATACAGGGTCGCTATGGGTCGGAATCGACTCGACGGCACTTAACATTTGACCACTACAAACCTACTCGACAGCACTTTACAAGTCACCAGCTAAAAGTCTGCCAAGAAATTTGGAAGACAACTATTTGGCCGACTGATTGGAAGAGATCAATATTTATGCCCATTCCAAAGAGAGGTGACCCAACAGAATGCAGAAATCATCGGACAATCTCTTTGATATCTCAAGCGAGTAAAGTTTTGCTAAAGGTAATAAAGAAACGGCTACAATCATACATTTACAGAGAAC
>NW_006408602.1:5533642-5572179 GCF_000296735.1 Chrysochloris asiatica | reverse complement strand
ATGCCTTTGAGTTGTGGTGTTGGAGGAGAATACTGAAAGTGCCATGGACTGCCAAAAGAACCAATAGATCTGTTTTGGAAGAAGTGCAGCCAGAGTGCGCCTTGGAGGCCAAGATGGCTAAGCTTCGTCTCATACTTTGGACATACTGTCCAGAGGAAACAGTCGCTGGAGAAGGATGTCATGCTGGGTAAGGTGGAGGGTCAGAGAAAAAGAGGAGGACCCCTAACGAGATGGATTGACCAGGTGGCATCATTGATGGACTCAAGTGTGGCAGCGGTAGTGAGGTTGGTCCAGGATTGAAAATTGTTTCGTTCTGCTGTGCATGGGGTCGCTATGAGTCGGTTCTGACTAGATGGCACCTGACAACAACGCGCTACTGCCAGTTCAAACCCACTAGCCTTGGAAATCCTACATAGGGTCGCTGAGTCGCGTCGGCAGCTAACAGTCACCAGTCATTACACTATTATAGGATGTATCTTTTAACCCCACACGGCTCTAATTATTTCACATTTAGCATTTCTCCCAGAAGACGTGTACATGCCTGCTGACACTGGTGGTGCTTGTGGTTAAAGTGCTCAGCTGTTAAACAATACAAGGTTGGAAACTACCAACCACTTTGCAGGAGAAATATGGCAGTTGCTTCTATAAAGATTTATAGCCATGCTACCCCTGTGGGACCTTTCTGTCCTACAGTGTGGTTACAAGTTTAAATTGGCTCAATGTCAGTGGGTTTAGGCAACATCTATTTTATACAACCTGTAGGCTGAGCAAATAATCTGAGAAGCTGGGTTATATGAAGAAAAACGTGGCATCAGGATTGGAAGATAGCTCAATGCAATATGCAGATGATACAACCTTGCTTGCTGAAAGTGAACAGGACTTACATTTACTGATGAAGATCAAAGAGCACAGCCTTCGGTATGGCTTGCATCCCAATGTAAAGAGAACAAAAATCCTCACCACTGGACCAGTAAACAACATTCTTTATCAACGGAGAAAAGATTGAAGTTGTCAATGACTTCATTCTTCTTGGATCGACTATCAACACTCACAGAAGCAGCAGTCAAGAAATTAGACGACGTATTGCATTAGGCAAATCTGCTGCACAAGACCTTTTTAAAGTGTTGAAAAGCAAAGATGTCAGCTTGAGGATTACGGTGTGCCTGACCAAGCCATGGTTTTCAATAACATCATATGCATGTGAAAGCTGGACAGTGAATAAAGAAGACCGTAGAATTGATGCTTTTGAGTTATGGTGTTGGAGGAGAGTACTGAAAGTGCCATGGGCTGCCAAAAGAACCAACAAATCTATGTTGAAAGAAGTGCAGCCATAGTGCTCCTTGGAGGCCAGGATGGCCAAACTTCGTCTCTCATACTTCAAACATATTGTCAGGAGGGACCAGTCGCTGGGGAAGGACATCATGTTTGGTAAGGTGGAGGGTCAGAGAAAAAGTGGAAGACCCCCAGCGAGATGGATTGGCAAAGTGGCAGCATCGGTGGGCTCAAGCATGGCAACAGTTGTAAGGTTGGCCCAGGATCGGGCAGTGTTTCGTTCTGCTGTGCATAGGGTCGCTGAGTCGGTTCCAACTTGATGGCACCTAACAACAACAAATCTTAATTCTTAAAAATGCTTTTAAGAGCCCCTGTGGGCCCAAGCGTTGTTGACCGTCCAAACCATAGGCTCTGAGGATCAGACTTTAGCTATCTAGTAGACATAGCAAACTGTCCCTCATCTGATTATTCAGTAATGCTTGTTAGTAATCTCATACATGAGCCCTGGATATCCACAGACAAATGTAAAAACCTTCCCTAAAAGCCGAGACTGTAAATTCCAAAAAGGCAAGTACCCCCCCAATCCAAAATAAATAAATAAATAAAAAGCTAAAGAGGACAGAAACACTGTTAACTGATGATATATGGAGGGGATAATAATCAATGTAATAAAACAAGCTATATGAATGGTTGAATGTGAAGCTGATGATGTGCCCTGTAAACTTTCACTCAATCCAAAATAAAAACATTTAATTAAAAAAAAAATGCTTTTAAGAATTTTCAAAGTATGAAAGCATTTCTTCTTTAGGGTTACAGATTTACAGCCCTAAAAACCCTATGGTACAGTTCTACCTTACCTCTACAGAATCAGAGCTAGAATCAACTTCTTAAGTGCCATTGAATAGGTTCAGACTCATAGCAACCCTGTATAATAAGATTTCCAAGGAGAGGCTGCTTAATTTGAGCCACCAACCTTGTGGTTCAAACCAACCTTGTGATCCAGTGCTTTATCCCATAGCACCTTGAAAGCACAAAACGTTTGTTCGTTCACTTATAACTCCTCACAAAGTGGCTGCAGACATCTTCAGTTGTGAAGGCAGTGGCCAATCGACTGGACTCAAATATAACAATGGTCATGAAGATGGCACATTTAAGGTTGCTGTGCATGACAACCCACCCCACAGCAACTAACACGTTCAGCTCTTGAACTAAAGTCAGAAAGCTCTTAACAGAAGAAAAAGTTGCATGTTAGTATTTGTTGGGAGTGATAGATCAAGGGAAAAGCTGAATGCAAAGTATGATTATATCAAGTTCCAAGAACCAAATTTAAATGTCTTTCTTTGTACCATCTCACTGGGCAGGCTTCAAAGCCAGGATTAGTTTCAGTCGTACAAACGCAATCAATGCATTGCCTCAGTGTTTTTATGACTAAATTGTTTCCAGGTTTGCCTTTTTGATTATCTATTCTGCTACTCTCTCTGCTGGTGCACTTAATCCATTGAGGTTCAGTGTAATTACCGATAGGAAGGAGCTCTGGTAGTGTTGTTGTTGTTGTTAAGTGCTGCCGAGTTGGTTTCGACCCATAGCGACCCTGTATAGGGTTTCTGAAGGTGTAAATCTTTACAGGAGTAGAAAGCCTGATCTTTCTCCCGCGGAGCAGCTGGTAGTTTCGAACGGCTGACCTTAAGGTTCGCAGACCGATTCGTAACCACTACGCTACCAGAGTGTAGTGGTTACAAATCAGGCTGTTACTCTCATGGTCAGCAGTTCAAAACTATCAGCTGTTCCGCAGGAGAGAGATGAAGCTTTCTGCTCCCGTAAAGATTTACAGCCTCGGAAACCCTGTGCAGGGTCGCTGAGTCAGAACCAACTCAATGGCACTTAACTACAGCAATGGGTTGATCGCAGTCATTTTGCTGTTTTTTTTGTGTGTGTGGTGTGGTGTGGTTGGTTCTACGTTTTCTGTGCTAATTGTGTGTGCTTTTTCTTGTCAACTTCTTCAGTTTGTTTCCAAAAATTTCCTTTTCTTGATTTGATGTGGTGTATATTCTCTAAGGTTACCCTGTACTTTCTCATTTTAAGACTGTTTTATCCTGAAATTTTCCTGACTTCCTCACCACCTGGAACTCTGTAATCATACTTTGCTCTCCCTTTGCTTTGTAGTTGTCCTGATCAAACTGACATCCCAGATTCCCTATATTCAGTCTGTAGTATTGTTCTACTCGGTACACTTCCGCTTGTTAAATGCCGCCAACTTGGTTCTAACTCATATGAGCCATATATAGCATTTCGAAGTAGCTGGTAATTTGGACAACAAATTAGTTTGTAGTTCAAACTGAACTCAGGGTCAAATGCTTATCTTAGGCTGTCCACCATAAATGGACTGAATTCCAGGTGGTGTTTATGCATATCAGTCTCTGGTTGTTTTCTGTTCTTGTTGATTCTTAGTCCAAATAACTCCCTTTAATACATTTTGGAGCATTGGCTTGGCTTTTACAGAGTTTTTTTTATATCTCTCCATTGTCTTTTTTTTTTTTAAGGTTTCTATTGTGGATTTCTCCATTGTCTTCTTGCCTGCATGGATTCTGCTGAGAAATCAGAGCTTAATCTTACTGGTTTCCCCTTCTGCTGATCTCAAGCAGCTTTCAGGATTCTTTCACTATGTTTGATTATATCTTGATTTTCTTTTGGGGGTCTATACTACCTAGGGTTTGTTAAGCTTCTTGAAAGCTAATCTTCTCATCCTTCATTATGTGAAGGAAATTTTCTCCCAGGCATCTTTTCAATTATCTTTTTTTCTCTCTCTCTCTCTGTTCTGAAATTCCAATCATCTGTATTGGAATTATTCCTCTTCATGTTGTTCCACATTAATCTTTGGTTTTCATATTTTATGATTGTTCTTCTATCTCACTAGTATTGATAGACTTATCTTCAAGCTAATTATGGCTTCCACTGTTCTATTCTACTCCTTTGCCCTTTCAGTATATATTGTCTATTTCTAATATTTTAGTATTGATCATCTGGACCTGTTTGGAGATTTTGTATTGTCTCCAATGCTGTATCTATCTTGTTTGCTCCTGTAGCACTTTTCTGAATTCTTGTTTTCCTCAACCTTTCTGTGAATCATACTTCAATTATCATTCTCCTGAATTTTTTAGGTAGTTTCAGTGCCCCTTCTTCCTCAAAAGCATTTTCCAGCTCTTCCTCTTGGTCATTTGTTTAAACTACTAGGTCTTGTTACTGCATGTGAAAATAAAATTCCTGCTGCCTTTTAGGTATTGTGGTGTTGTTACATTTGTATTAAGTTCCTAAGTGTATGTTGGTATATTCTTAGGCACTCACCAATTGCCTCCTGGTAGGTACGATCAGATTAGTTTCTCTGTTCACTATACAGTTCAAGTGACTTTAGCAGATGTTGGCTGTAGTTGCTGCTCTGGGTATAGCGACTGGTACTGGCTCTTGCCCAATTAGTGGGACTGTAGAGGGAAGGCTGTGGCTTGGCTGCATGGCTGCAGTTCCTGTCTTTGTCTCTATAGGCCTCAGGTAGGCAGAGACAACACGAATATGCTTTCTCATCCCTAGAGCTGCAGCAGGTTCCATCAGCTGCCGCTGGACATCAGTAACCTCATCTCTTGTCACATCCATTCACCTCTGTGTCCCAGTAAGCCCTTGATCTACTTTTCTATCCATTCCTCTAGAGTTCCAGGACCATTTTCTCTATCTACCCTGTGTAGTTTTCTGGATGCTTGCTGCAGAGAGCCCACACAGCCTTCCTGCCTTGTCTGCCACCTTTCTCCACTTGTGAATTTATCTATACCATGTGTTTTCAGTAATGGAAGACGTGATGAAATCATGAGAAAAACATTTTTTTTTGCAATACAGATTTTGATACAATTATCTGAGACACTAAGTGGACGCTGGTGGTAGGACTGGTGGAATAAGACTCATTCAGATTCATGCAGTTATACAGCTTTCTTCCAGGTGGTAGCACATATTGTAACTGGGATAGTAACTTCCTAAGGAAATTGAGAAGCTTAAAATGGGGATGATATATATCCTTTAGGTTACAAAAGGGTTGATATGGATAGGAAACAAGTCTCTTGAACTCTCATAAAGAATTTGGCCCAGATATGCATAACTAATTCATAGCATTCTTCTGTATGAACATGAAACACAGGCTTTTCTACTAGTGCTGTTACGTGGCCTATGGTTATTTTTGGAGATATTTCCCAGACTCTGCAATTTTCTTATCCATCAACGTGTTGTAAACTAGTGTCTACAGTATAATTTTGTTATATAATTGAAATATAGTTTATAATATATGAAAACCACTTAGTATTTTATAAACGGGCACACACACATACACACTTCTTTCATTCACTTTAAGGGTAAAGTGCTCCCTTGCAGTTAAAAAGCTTTGTCCCTTTGAAATGAGCACACTATTTTATTTTAATAGTTTAACTGGTAAATCTTAGTATTTAATCCAAACTTTTGTATACATAAATTGCTATAGCTTATAGATAATTCCATCTTAATATAAACTGTCATAATCAGAGAGTAGCAGATATAACCTTTGGTATTTTTATTAGAAAACTCTGGATAATACCTGATAAACTTGTATGGTATAGGCTTATTTTTTCAGTTAGGTTGGGGACATTACAACCAAATTTTACTTTAAATTGAAAAACTTAATTTTAAGGGCTATCTGTGTTCAAGACTTATAGATAACCTAATTCTTCCCTTATGCAGTAGAAAAAACTGAGGCCTACTTCAAAATACATCAAATAGCAAAGCCAGGTCAAGCCAATGAATCAATAATTATTCCAATAAGCCAAGATCAGTACATTTTAGAAACCTGAAAAACATTTTAAGTAAAACTCAGCTTAAAAGTAAACGTTTTCATAAGGCATGTTACAGGAACTTTGGTCTTTATACATCTTCTGTGTAAAAATTCACACATAAAGTAAAAATTTTACCTACTATTACATTTTAGTTGTTTCTATAAGGGAAATTTAACTATCATGTATTACACCATTAGAAACCGATTCTAAAAAGACATTTTTACAATGCCATTTTACAATGGCAGAAAACATAAACTAATGAGATTCCATACTAATCTTTATTTTAATTTGGGGCCTATAATAAATCTTCCTCTTCCAAATTACATTTTATTCTCTTAACCATGTGAATTGCCTCCACTCTATGAATACAAGTATGATCAACACACTAGATATATTTTAAAGAAGAAACTCTTAAAAATACTTAGTAACTAATCCAGACCAATCATTGCCTCAAAAAATGAATATATTAATTCTCTGGCTGTAAAAAAGATGTTATAACTAAATTATACATCTAAATAACTTATGTGTAAATTTTAGAATCATATCCTAAAGTCAAGGAATCCCTATTTTATAAAATCTTACCAAACTCAAGGTAAATATACATTATACGAAAATGAAATAAATTCTCTAGCTTGTCCATAAGGATCTGAAAAATCCAATATTTAACTATAGCAGCCATATTTACTAATAATCACATACATTTTGACTGTATTTTTTAAAAAAATCTACAGATAGAATTGATAGGAAGTTTGCAAACACTGGCAGAATAAATGAAACTGTAAAATGAATATTTTGGGTTCTCGTTTCTGTTTTGCCCAAAAATGTGCATTTCATAGCCAAAAGATTTTTCTATAGAATTTTTATTTTGAAAATAATTTTTCACTGGAAGATTAATCTAAAAAACACTTTTAGATACGAAAATGTTATACAACTTATTTATTACAAATTAATCCGATAATTAATTCTGCAATTAGGTACACCAAGTTAGTTCACCTACATAAAAAATATTGCACATTTTCCTTAATGTTGTCTCCAGATGTGACAGATGACTAAACTATATAGAATTCTAAGCTATTTAAAGTTATCCTGTGAAATGTCAACTTTATAAATATGAGAACTAAATGTACTATCAAACAGCCTTTTTGGTAAACATGCATTTATTCACAGTTGATTTCTTTTAGATAAATGCATAACTGCTCAAAATTATTAATAGAAACTATGTAGAAGGTACAAGAGAGCACACTAGACAAATCTATTTCTATCTTTATTTTGAAGAAACACTGTTCTTGGCAAAAATATGGCATTATTTTTAAATGAACTATTGCTGGTAAGAAGGCATAACTTTAAAACTTCTGTGTCGTGCACCTGCTTTTCTGTTCTTTTTAAATTAAGATTTAAAAGCATTTGTTTTCAGAGATTTATCTATTGCCACGTAAGTGAATAATCGTATAAAAACAGACCACGAAAGCAGTCAGCACTTAAAATGCCTCCAGAGCCCCATTTTACTAATAAATTATGACTAGCTTAAATTGCTAGACCACTCACTGATCATAATTTAAGAAACTGACAAAACCAGACCATGTTAATGTTATGAAATTGACACAGACCTGCATAATACAGCATTTCTCCACTGAGTTGAGGTCATAGTACACTTTAAAAATATAAATAAATGTATTCAATCTTAGTTCTATAATAACCCCTATGTGTTTAAAATATGTTTCTAAAACAGGAGTGAGTGATTGCAGAATATAGTTCCAGTCTTGACTATTAATGTCAAACACGCTCATCCTTTACAAAGAATTCTACTGGTGCAATGGCTTGATTGATTTCAGCAATTTCATTTTACAGGAGTGATCCAAAACTTTATACACGTAGAGAATATATTACTTGAAAATCCCCAAAATAGGAAGAAAAGCCTAGAAAGCCATTAAATGCTTCCAAATGGAAAATAAAGGTCTGTTTCTGGCCCACTTTCACACCCTTAAAGGTGGAATTTGACAAAAGTCCATGGGTACAATTTACAAACATTGACAGACTATTAAGTTAAAACCATTTTCTCTGGGGGATGGAAGGAAGTACCTTTAAAACCTGTTATACAAAATTCCAGCTGCCTTTTTATAAAAGTACGTTCCTTGGATTAAAAAATCATAAAATTAAGGTGCAAGAAGTTAACAAAAATGAACTAAAGAGTTTTATTGACATCACAGTACATTCAAGAATAGTTTTAAGAACATTACAGCTGAAAGAGAATGGCATGTTTATAGTCTTACTATGCACTATTTTTGAAAAAAATGTAATACAAAGTAACTCAGAGCAGCATCTGGAAAAAGTACACCTATTTACAGATTAAAAAAAAAAAAAAAGATTCTGGTTTCACCTACACAGCCACAATGTGCCTCTATAATGAGACAAGCCCTTAAAACTCATGGAATTTTTAAAACAACATCATGGCATTCTTGCCACATCATTCCTCAGCGTTTACGACGGGGAGGGGTTGTTGATCTAGAAAAAAAAAAGAGGGAAAAGACAAAATTTAAAAATAAAAATGTATTTTAAACTAAAGAATCCGCAATTTTAAATAAATTATATTGTATAGGATTTCTAAAATTATTTAAGACTACGATCACTTATCAAGTACCAAACTGAGTTATTAAAAGAGAGAGAGAGAAAGGACACTTTCAACTTTGAATAAATTCATCAAATTGTTAAAAAATCAGACAAAGTACTTTAAAAAGTATACTACCTTGATCGGGACTTAGACTTGTGTTTGCGGCTTGCCTTCTTACCAGACCTTTGAGATTTCTCCATGGATCGCGATCGACTATGTTTAGGCTTCTTAGCCTTCTTTTCTTTGCTACTTCCTGGAGAGTCAGAACTGCTCCTTCCACTAGAATCAGAGCCTGAATGGTTTTTACTATCTTTGGCAGTACTTTTCTTACTATCCTGTCTAGAATCATGTCTTATAATTTTAACAGATATAGAACCACTCCTAGAGAATGTTCTTTCACTATCTCGTTTTCTTTTTAATCTATCATCCTGACTACTAAACTTAAAATCTTTTTCTTCCCTTTTTTGTTTCTCTTTTCTTTTATCCTGTTCACGCTCCCTTTCTTTGTCTTTCTTTTTCCTATCTTTATCTACACTTCGACTCCTCTCTTTTTTCCTCTCTTGTTCTTTAGCCTCACCTTTATGCTTATGACTGCTCCCACTAAGATTTCCACGTTGATCATCGCTTTTACGCCTATCTCGACTCCTACTTCGACTGGAACGATTGGTTCGCCTATCCCTTGAGCGACTTCTACTTCTACGTCTCTCTCGGGAAGGACTCCGATTTCGTCGTCTTTCTCTTTCAATGCTACTTCTATTGGATCTTCTCCGATCTCTAATCTTGACTCTAGCCCTATTGCTGTCTATTTTAATTCTGCGAGAGTAACTTCTACTCCTACTGCGTCTAGCTTTAATTGTTGGAGATCTACTCCTACTATGTCTCTTTTTCCGTTTAGGAGAAGAGGACCGAGAAGAAGAAGGACTACTACCTGAGCTAGAACTGTATGAAGAACTAGAGACAGTACTACTGGTACTACTACTTCTACTATTGCTACTGGAACTACCGCTACTAGAACTTCCTGATCTACTCCTCCCTTGTTTCTCTTTTTCTTTATGCTCTTTTTTTGGTTCTAAAGCTGATGTAGTTTCGTTTGGAATTCTTTTCTTTTCATTAGCCACATCACCATCTGCTTCTCTTGCTTCTAGTAGAAAACTATTTTGCTCTTTATGGGTAAATTCATTCATCTCTTTTGTAACCCTTTCTGTTTGTTGCTTTTCTTCTGAAAACAGAAAAAGACAAAAATACTAAGAAAAGTAGAATGTATAATGAAAAATTCATACTATCAAACTTCAAGCCATCAGACCATAATACAGCAAATTATTCAACAGAATGTGAGCCAAATCAGTACACTCACATTTTCTAGTAGACACATTAAAAAAGTAAAAACAGATAAAATTAATTTTAATAATACTTTATTAACCCAACATATCAAAATACCATTTCAATATGTAATTGTAAAAAATACTGCAATATTCTGCATTTTATCTTTTTCTCAAGTAAACTCTTTGAAATTCAGTGTATTTTACACTTACCAAACCCACTGCCATTGAGTTGATTCTGACTCTATTTGGCTCCTAAGTCTATGTAAATCTACCACTGAGAAAGAGGAGCTGTCTGGTCCCCTTAAGATTTAAACTGCATGGTTAGCTTTGGGTTTCTAGCTATATGGTGGGGCTAGTGGATTTAAAGCACCAACCTTGTGGTTAAAAGGCCCAAACTAACCCACAGCAAATCTCAATTTGGGCTAGCCATATTTCATGTGCACAAATAGCTTAGCTACATGTACCTAGTGACTACAGTCTTAGACCAAAGCAACAGAAAATCAAAATATACAGATGCATGTTAAGAAAAGATTTTTCCATTGTCTAACTAAAGCAACTTAAAGATTAATCATTATTTTAGCAGCTTTTATAACAAATTTATTAAAGCAAAATTGTCAAGGTGCCTTCGAGTTAGTTCCAACTCATAGAGGCCCTGTACAGGGTTTCTGGGGCTTTTTAAACTTTTGTGGGATGCAGGCTCAAACCATGGACCTTGTGATTCACAGTCCAGTGCTTATCATATGAAGCCACCGTGCTCCCCAAACAAAATTAATGAAGCATAAATAATTCAAATGTGGCCACAAGGTTTTTCAAAAAATGAAAACAAAAATGAATATTGCTAGCTACTGTTAAGTGCCATCGAGTCAGTTCTGAATCCTAAAGATCTGTTATAGGGGTTTCCGAGGAGTGGTTGGTGAGTTTGAACCATGAATGTTGTAGTTATAGCAGTCCAGTGTTTATCTTATAGTGCTACACTAGGACTCCAAAATAAAAATACTCTTTTATTATTTCTAATATCGTTGTATACAACTCTTACAAATTTGCTTTCATGAGACCAGAAGAATTAGCTTTTGCTCAGTTACCACTACCAACTTCTGTAAAAGGACCATATTAGAAGATACTGGATATTGTTGTTAAGTGCCGTCAAGTCAGTTCTGACTCACAGCAACTCTGTGTAGGGTTTCTGAGACTTCTAAATCTTTGTGGGAGCAGAAAGTCTCATCTTTTTTCCAATGAGCAGTTGGTGGGCTTGAACCGTGGACCTTGTGGCTCACAGTGTAGTGCTTATCCTATGGAGCCATCACGCTCCCAAAAGTCCTGGATAGAGTGGGGGAAAATCTGAAAATTACAGAGACTGGTAGAGCCCCAAAACTATGGTCTTTGGTTCAGTCACGCAATAGATAGATATGTTGGTGGACGAAAACACTAGTGAAACAGCACATCAGAATGGCCAACCATATGTGATCAAAAGAGCAGCATTTACTAAAGGTTAAAGTTCAGAAAGGTGGAGAATGGAAGGGAATGGAAACAAGAAATACTGGGAGAAAGCGGGCTACGTAATGTTACAGTGAGAGGAGTGCAATCATGGGAGGAAATGAAGTCTATGTTTTTGGTGTTTTTAAACGTATGATTTTGTCGGATGTAAAACTGATGAAGTGTTCTGTAAACCTTCACTCATTCCACAACAAAGGTAAAAAACAATTACATTCATATAAAGTATTTTAAGTAAAAACCTTCTAGAAAGTCACCTATTATCTACTTCTTTCTATTATTCTTAAAGGTTCTAGTTACAAATTACCATCTAAAAGTTCAAAGTATTGCCTTCTCAATTGTCTTACAACATATTTCCTCCATTTTAAGAGTTTGAGTTTTTAAATTCATAAAGTTTGAAAAGACTTTATTTTTTAAAGAAAGAAAAAAAATCCCTAAATATTTTGGCATCTTAACAAAACCTGTTGCTATCAAGTTGATTCCAATTCATAGAGACCCTATATAACAGAATACAACTGCCTCATAGGGGTTTCAAGGCTGTAAATCTTTAAAGCAGAGATATCTTCACATCTTTTTCCTGCAGAGTGGCTGGAGGGTCCATCCACTAACGATTTCACAGTTAACTGTACCAACATACAGCTCCCTTCTTGGCTGGTTGGTTTGATGTTGTTAATGCCATCAATTCAGATCTGATTCATAGTGATCCTGTATAGGATTTCCAAGGAGCTGCTGGTGGGTTTGAGCCACCGACCCTGTGGTTAGCAGTCCAGTGCTTATTCTATGATAACACAACAGAACTTGGCTTATAGCTACTGGAATTATTGGCTCCTAAAATAAAAATTGTCTACCTTTTATAAACTGTTATATTTGAACATTAAAATTAATCTTGATTTTAAGTTTATTAAAAATTATTTTAAAAAACCTGCTGCAAATCATGAAGAAAAGGTTTCCTCTCTGTAATACACATTCTGTGGTGGTTACCAACCAGGGTGGGAGGAGAGGAAGAATCACTCACTAGGTAGTCACATATGCTAACTTGGATAATTGTGAAGGCAATTAAAAAGAAAAGGAAAGAAAACAGGAAAACAAAGGGAAATTGAATTGCTTTCTCTTTTCTTCCCCCCATACACTAGAAAGGAGAGAGAAAGGAAAGAAGGGAAAAAAGAGAAAAAGGTAAAATAAAATGATTTGGATATGGATAGTGGTGATGGTTTCACAAAAGGAAGCGTGGTTGGTGTGGCTGAACTGGATGTGTAAAACTGGTTGAAATGGCAAATGTTATGCTGTATATATTGTTACAATTTTTTAAAATTCCAAAAAAGTTAAAAAAAAAAACCAAAACAAACAAAAAAAAACCCTTGGTTTCAATTACATCACAATTATTTATAATCCAGCTTCAATTCTACTCTCTGATATTCTCAAGTTATTCAAAAATAAAAATAAATTCAAGCAAAACTGGCCAAAAAATAAAAAAATAAAAAAAAGACATACCTTCCATCTGTTTATCATGTAACAGCTGCTGTTCTTTTTCTTTTCTCCAAAACGCTTCCTGTTTTTGCCGGATTCGGTGTCGCAATTCTTCATCATCAGTGTCAGATGACTCAGAGCCTCTGTCGCTCCTCTCATCTTCACTGTCTCCTGATCCATAACCACCCAGTCCACCTGTGTGCATAAAGCCCAGTCTATCATACAAAAAAAGTATACTATGTGCTAAAAACTTTTAAGGTCCGAGAAGAAAGCTCATTTCTCTTTCAATTGCTTTTTTTTGGAAGAACATGATTATTCGGGGTGGGGAGTAGTATAAATTCCACTGCTTAAGGAGTTCATGGAATCCTCACACAAATGATTACTTAGTGTCTGATCTTATTCTTTCTGGAGTATTTCCTTTATCTCTGACCACAGAAGAATCATGATAATTATTTCATTTTATGTCCAAGATCACCAACATATCCACTTTAAAAGGCAATAACAAAGCCCAAAAAATTTATGACAACTCAGAAAATATTTCTAAAATTAACTCTTTGTTAAAAGCTTAGAAATTCTATGAAGTTTACTAAGAATTTTTCCCTAGAAAATTAGAACATTATAAAATTCTCACTGGTACAAAAGTGTATGATGGTGAGACTGCTCCCCACCCTGAAGTGATCTATATAGTAATCATAAAAATCATATAGGTATTCAGTTCTACCCATTTCTCTTGGCCCTCACAAAAATTCATTTGAAATGAAGGATGTGGAAAAGGCAAATAAGCTTTTACAGCCTTGACTGTATATCATGCAAATAGCAAAATTATGAACACATAACTACTATTATACTATGATGACATAAACCCTTTCCTCTATTTTCAAACTTCACTTACTGATACACAGTCTACATAAAAAGGCACTAAGAGTATTAAGTGAATAGTTTCTTCCCTACAGTATGTATGTATTAATTCTGAAAGTGAGTTTAGACATTATTGTGGCTAAATTATATGAACTATTAAGTACAAGCTATATATATATATACACATATATTGGAGCAATTAATGAGGAAATCCTCTATTACAACCTGCCCCAATAAACTACAGATTAGTTATAACATTTATAATACTCCCACTGTAAATGTTGTAGTCAGACTAAAGGCAAATCTTTAGAGACTGTTATAAACCTAAGATCTGGGTTTTACACAGTTTCAAAACAGAACATGTAGAGAAACAAGGCAATTGTGCTTTTCCCTTTAAGGCCCTCTCACAAATAAGGAGAACACTTACCAAGTCCAGTGAGGGAAGCCAGTGCACTGGACTGTGCCAGCTGTTTTGCAGGAGCTTTGTATCACATCAACAACAGGAACAACATGTTAACACAAATAGCCACGATTTCATAGTCATGAGTCTATGGTATTGTTAAATCTACTACTATTGCTGCTTTTAGGGGAGACAAGAAACATTAAAAACATAACATTCATTTTAAACCAGTAGCATGTCTGGCTTTGAAATTATAATTCTGACGTGAGCTGAAATTGGTTTATAATAAGGAAAAATCTTGATTAAGTATTCTATTTCTGAGGTGGCCATAATTTCACTATTTTTCAATATATTTAAAAAATATTACTAAAAGTACAGAAGGATAATTGCCTGCTTCTGTAAGGATTATAACTGGTAAATAGTGAAATAAACTTCTTTACGTTCATAATTCAATTCACTGGTCAAAACAGATATTAGGAAGTCATTCACCAATACCATTGCATCTATAAAAAAAAACTAGGTGAAATAAATGGAACATCAGGAATTCCGCAATACATGTAAGAGGATAACAGCATGACTTCTAACTTGTATTGAAGTAGATTTGATGAAACAAAAATATTTGTCTTAATATAGTGTCTACAAATTTAACCTTCCCAAAGAGTAAAAACATGCAAGAAGATAATATTCAAATGCCTGATAATAATTCAACAAGGGCAACAAAAAAGTCCAAAATAGCTACCAAAGCCAAAATTGCCCCCATTAAATCAAAACTAATAACACCCACAATATACCTTTCGTTGCTTTTCGGTGTGCATCTTTGGCTACATAATATATTTCTTCATCTGTCACATCAAGGAGAATTTCAGTAAGAAGCATTTTTGTCAGCAACATCTAAGGAAGGATATTTTAAATTGTATTTAATTAATTACTATAGTCACTAACACAGTGACATTTTCAAGAAAATTGGAAAACACTTTTTAAAAAATTAAGGAGTATTTTACAAACAATTTTAAGAGATCGTTATTAACCTTTCTGAGGAATGTTGTATCTTGAATATTATTCTAAAACATCAAAATTTTAAAAGAATTGTAAAATCATGTGTACTGAAAAAAAAAACACCCATGAATTTATTGATTTGGTAGAGATACTATATTCTAATTCTAGACACAAAATATTACAAATAAAAGTTCCTACTGAAAAAGGAGCTCTGGTAGCATAGTGGTTACGAATTGGGCTGCTAACCTCAAGGTAAGCAGTTCAAAACTACCAGCTGTTGCGCAGGAGAAAGATGAGGCGTTCTACTCCCATAAAGATTTACAGCCTCGGAAACCTGTGCAGGGTCACTATGAGTCGGAACCGACTCCACAGCACACCACTGAAAAAAAGCTTATAGATGTCCAAAGTCGACATATATTGAATTAAGTTGTACAGCCCTAGTTATTTAGCTACTTAAGAATTTATATCAGCTCTCAACTCAAGGCTAGGTTAAAAAATAGAAAAAGAAAAAACAAGAATGCTAAGAAAAACGCAGTCAATCCCTTTGAGAAGATGAAGTCCTTAAAGTCTTGAGACTTGATTAATATACTACTAAATTATTGTTGTTAGGTGCCAATGAAGTCAGTTCTGACTCATACGGCCTTATGTACAACTTCGTAGTGTTAATATATATCCTTTAGACACTTCCTCATTTTTGCTGATGTCTCCTGGTAACAGAGCCACAGTACATCGTTGCTTCTAAGGAGTATTCTGGCTGTACTTCCGAGACAGACTGGTTCATTCTTCAGGTAGTCCATGGTACACTCAATATTCTTAACCAATAACATAAGTCAAATGCATCAATTCTTCTCGTCTTCTTTATTGTCCAGCTTTCACAAGCATATGAGGTGACATAAAATACCACGGCTTTGGTCAGGTACATTTAGCCCTCAAAGTGGCATCTTTGGTTTTTACCATTTTGAAAAAGTGTTTTGCAGTGGTTTGCCTGATCCACTATGAAGAGGCTTAAAGAAGTACACAGAAAAATGCAATTAAAAGACAATGGAATTTACCCATGAACTTTTGGATGCTCCTTCTTACATCGTTTGATTTCTTGGTTAATATTTCCATGGTATTGTGGATCCAAGAAAAATGAAATCCTTGATAATAGCATTATTTTCTCCATTTATCATGCTTTTACTTATTAATCCAGTTGTGAGGACTTTTGTTTTCTTTATATTGAGGTGTAATTCTTATTGAAAGCTGTATCTGATCTTCGTCAGTAAGTGCTTCAAGTCCTCTTGGCTTTCAGCAAACAAAATTGTACCATCTGTGTATCACAGATTTTTTGTTAATGAGACTTTGTCCAATCATGATACTGAGTTCTTCATAAAGTCCAGGTTCTTGGACTACTTGCTCAGCACACAGAATAAATGATGAAGGAATAAAACCCTGACACATTACCTTTTCTGATTTTACACCACTCAGTACCTTCTTGTTCTGTTCAAATGACTGCCTCTTGCTCTATATACATGCTCTGCTCTGCATGAGCGCAATTAAGTGTTCTGGAATTCCCATTTTCTGCAATGTTATCCACAGTTTGTTAGGATCCACACAGTCAAATGCCTTTGCACAGTCAATAAAATACAAGTAAACATCTGTCTAGTATTCTCTGCTTTCAAACATCTGACATCCTCTTCTGAATCTGACCTGAATGTCGAGCAGTACCCTGCTCATATATATCGCAACTGTTCTCGAATGAACCTGAGCAAAATTTTGCTTGTGTGAAATACTAATATGGTTAGATAATCTGTGCATGCTATTGGACTTCCTTTCTTGGAAACAGCACAAATATTCCAAATTTCTTGGCACAGACAAGTGAACACCTCTATAGTGCTGCTTCCCATTGTTGAAATATTTCAATTAGTATTCTATCAATTCCTGGAGACTTTTCACCAAAGCCTTCAGAGCAGTTTGAACTTCTTCCTTCAATACAATCAGTTCTCAATCATATGCCACCTCTTGAAAAGACTGATCATATGCTACCAATAATTCTTTTTGGTACAGTGACTGTGTATTCCTTCCATCTTCTTTGCATGCTTCTTGCATCACTAAATATTTTACACACAGAATGCTTCAATATTGCAACTTGATTCTTTAATTTTTATTTCAGTTCAGCTTGAAAAACGTGAGCATGTTCTTCCCTTTTGGTTTCCTCATTTCAGATCATTGCACATTCATTATTAATACTTTACTTTGTCATCTTGAGCTATCTTTTGAAATCTTCTGTTCAGCTCTTTTACTTCACAACTTCTTCCAGTTGCTTTAACGACTCTACACTCAAGAGTAAGTTTCAGAGTCTCTTTTACATTTATTTTAGTCTTTTCTTTCTTTCCTGTCTTTTTAATGATCTTTTGCTGTCTTTATGTATGATGTCCTTAATGTCATACCATTACACATTTGGCTGTCAGTCACTAGTGTTCAATACATCAACTCCATTCCTGAAACGGTCTCTAAATTCAGGTGGGATATACTCAAGATTATAATCTGGCTCTCATGGACTTAATTTTTAACTTGCAATTGTCTGTTTTGCTCCAGACGCTGTTCTGACTGATGACATAAGAGTTTCTCCATCATTTCTTTACAAAGAGGTAGGTGATTTGATTCCTGTGTATTCCACCTAGGTACATTCCACAGGCATTATCAACATTTACATTCTTGTAAAAGGTATTTGCAATGAATTGTCACTGGTCTTGCAAAATTCTATCATGCAATCTCCAGTGTTGTTTCTAACACAAAAGCCGTATTTTCTAATGACGAACTCTTTAATTTCAATTTTTTTATTCCAATCACCAGTAATTACCAATGCATCTTGATTCATGCATGATCAATTTCAGACTGTAGAAGTTAATAGAATTCTTCAATTTCCTCATCTTTGGCATTAGTAGTGGGTGTATAAATTTAAACATTAGTCATGTTAACTGGTTTTTCTTGTAGGTGAATTGATATAATCTTATCCCTGCCAGCACTTACTACTGGGTAGATCTTGAAATGTTCTTTTAGACAAAGAATGTGATACCACTCCCCATCAATCTTTCATTCTCAGCATAGCAGACCATATGCTTATGTAATTCAAAATGACCAGTAACAGTAAATTTTAGCCTAGGATATTGATCTTTATGTATTCCATTTCATTTTTGATGATTTCCAATTTTCCTAGATTCATACTTTGTCCATTCCATGTTCCAATTATTAATGCACGTTTACAGCTATTTTTTTTCTCATTTTCAGTTGGGCCATACCAGCAACAAAGGTCCCAAGAGCTTTACTCCATCTACATCATTAAGGCTGACTGTATTTTAAGGGAGGTGGCTGTTCCCTAGTTGTATTTTGAGTGCCTTCCAACGAGAGAGGCTCATCTTCTAGCACTGTGAATCAGATAATACTCCGCTGCTACATAAGGGTCTTTCACTATAGCAATTATTTCAGAAGACAATCTCCAGGTTTTCCTTCCTAGTCTGTCTTAGTCCGGTATTTTTGTGGAAACCTATCTACCCTGGGTAACTCTACTAGCATTTGAAATAATGGTGACATAACTTCCAGAATCACATCAACACTCAAGCTTTCAAAATATTACAAACTCACAGACATGCATAAAACAGATGCTTCTGTAAGAGTTAATATAATTTCAAATGGTTGCTACACTTGAATTATGGAAGGAATTCTACGCCTGGTTTGGATACCACAAACTGTCTGAAATGTGGCTATTAGTTCTTTAAACTCCAAGGAACCCTGGTGGTGTAATGGGTTACCCGTTGGCCTGCTAACAGCAAGATCAAAAATTCCAATCCACCAAGTGTTCCATGTGAGAAAAATGAGGCTTTCTGCTCCTGTGAAAATCCACAGTCCCGGAAACCCTATAGAGGGCCGCTATGAGTCGGAATCAACTGGAAAGCACACAGCAGGAATAGCAGCATCATGACTTCTCAGCTAAGATAGGCAAACAACAGTTTATAACCATTACAAACAAAATAAATGCTCGTATGGGATGAGGAATTTAATATTCTACCATTTGATACTCTTTCTCTTCTTCCGTCATCTCTGGTTCACTTTGTTCTTCTTGAGGAACTGGAGATGGGCTTCTCGTGACTTTCCCACTACTTACAGCCTCCACATTTTCAGTGTCTTCATCTTCCTCATCGCTATCCTATTAAAAATAACAGTATGGGTAGCCCAAATTCATGCTTATAATGTAAATCACCATTTTATTACATCAAAGATGTTTTAGACTCTAAGTAAAAATAGCTTACGAAACAGAAATATAAAGAGTTTCAGAAAGTTTGTGGAAAAACAAAACTGAAAGATAATGAAATTTTCCCATGAACTTTTTGAGGATCCCTCATATAAAAGTATACTCTTTAAATTATAATTTAAATAGAAAAATTATCACCTGAGAAATGTAAGACTGTAATTCCTTATTACAGTCAATTACTTTGATTAATATTCTGTGTTTTTTTCCCTTAGTCAGTTTTAGCATTACTTTGTACATTTTATATTTATTATACATGAAAACAACTAATTGCCAAGTGGCCCTGAAATGAGTGCCTTATACACTTTGGATAAATTAAACAGAGAGATATAATTCAGTGTAGAGTCTACAGCTACATAATTTGTTGCGTACCCTAAAATTGTATGATTTAAAATTTAAAATGTTTACATTTAGTTCCAGGATTTTATATGGCCGTGGAACTCAGTGAAACTTGCTTCTTTTTAGCTATAGAGTGGGCAAATAAGAACTGAGGTCTACTTCAGATTGAGCGAATGCTAGAAGTTTGTATAACTTTAGGTTTTCAGGATCTACGTAGCATACCCAAAAGGGGAGTTCTTTACACAAAGATGTGTTCCATAGTCACTCTTAACAATCCTGCTACATAAAGAAAAGGTGAGCACCAAAATACTACCATAAAAAGACCACATAAATCAGAGAATACATGCACTACAACCCATAGGCATTTACAAAAAGATAATAACCTTCAAACAATATTTTTGACACTGAAAAAAAAAAAAAAATCAATTTGGAAGTACTGTTTCTTTCACTTAAAGACCCACAACCTGAAAAAAAGATAGTAAAACTCGCGTCGTTTTAGTTTGTTATTTCTTATTTTCTTAATATACAGAATGAAAACAAAGTTTTGGCATGGGTGGATTTATTGAGGAAAATAAAAAGTACTGTATGACATGGAATTTAAACAAATTCTACATCAGCTTAAATTTAGCTGCCACGCACTCCTTGCAACTTCTTTTTGCAGAGTACTAACAGAGAAAGACTTGGAAAGAGAACTCATTTCCTGAGTTGTACAAAGGGCAATCCTGCGGTTTTCACAGCAGCGAGGAGTCCTGGTGTGGCGCTATGGGTTAATGCGCCAGATTGCAAAGCCGTTTGAACTGCAAGTTTAGTGGTTCAAGCTCACCAGCTGCTCCTAGGAAACCCTGTACAGGGTCGCTGTGGGTCGGAATCGACACGATGGCACTTAACAACAACAACAGGAACATATTATTGTCAAATAAAATTCCTAAACCGTCCTGAATAGTTAAAGCAACCTTAAAAAAGAAAAATCAAGTCGGAGGACTCAAACATTCTGATTTCAAAACTTATTATTAAACTAAAATATTGTCAGGAAGGGGGACCAGTCCCTGAAGAATTATATCATGTTTGGTAAAGTGGAGGGTTGAAGAAAAAGAGGAAGACCCCCAACAAGATGGATTGGCACAGCAGCAGCAGCAATGGACACAAACATAGTCAATGATTGTGAGGTTGGCGCAGGACCTGGCAGTGTTTTTATTCAGTTTTGCATAGGGTCGCTATGATTTGGTACAGACTCGCTGGCACCTAACAACAACAAAGTAATTAAAACAGTCTCACAGTATATGATGATAGAAAAATAGACTTGTTAAGGGCCACAGAGCCAGTTCCAAATCATAGTGGAGCAGCTGGTCAATTTGAACTTGGTAACAGTATACAGGGTCAATATGACTCAGACCTGAATCAACAGCACACAACACCAACAATTGTGAGTTCTTATCTGTTACTGTCCTTGGCATGTAAAGCTCACATGGTTTGTACATTTCTAGGGATGTCGTTACCGACCTTGTGGTTTTCAGTCTAGTGCTGATCTTACATTACCACACCAGGAGTCCTGACATATAGACTAATGGAATATAATGGAGAGTTCAGAAATAAACTTGTACATCTATGGTCAATTAATTTTTAATAACGATGCTAAGTCCATTGGATGAGGAATGAACACTCTCTTTAATAAACTTTACGTGGACAACCAGATTTCCACAAGGAAAAGAATGAACCCACAACAGTCCACCTCACACTAATTCAAAATGGATTAAATACCTGAATACCAAAACTAAAACCATAAAACACTTAGGAAAAACATAAGGGAAAGTCATAGGATGAAATTTTAAATGAATTTTTAGGTATAACACTAAAAGCACAAGCAGCAAAAAAACAAAAAAATAGACAACTTTTGTTTATCAACAATGTACATATTGGGGGGAAAAATTTGGAAGCCAATTACCAGATAAGGGTTTGATACCAAGAATAAAGAACTCTTACAACTTGACAAAAAAAAAAAAAAAAAGACAAAACACCCCAATCAAATCAAACGTGAAATGGGACAGAACTTAGAACCCAGAAATAAATTCATCCATCTATAGTCAGTCAAGGAGCTCTGGTAGCTTAGTGGTTATGAATCGGGCTGTGAACCTCAAGGTCAGCAGTTCGAAACTACCTGCTGCTCAGTGGGAGAAAAATGATGCACTCTGCTCCTGTAAAGATTTACAGCCTAAGAAACCCTATTCAGGGTCGCTATGGGTTGGAACCAACTTGACGGCACTTAACAACAACAACACAGTCAGTTATCTTCAACAAAGGGCAAAAACACATTAAACAGGGAAGAGATAGTCTCTTCAACAAACAGTTCTGGCAAAAACGATGCCTTTGAAGCGGTTTTGTGTAACAGATTTGCCTAGTGCAATACGTCATTTGATTTTTTGGCTGCTGCTTCCATGAGTGTCAATTGTAGAGCTAAGCAAAATGAAGTATTTGACAACTTCAATCTTTTCTTCATTTATCATGTTGCTATTTATAGGTTGAGTTGTGAGGATTTTTGCTTTCTTCACATTGAGGTGCAACCCATACTGAAGGCCATGAACTTTGATCTTCATCAGTTAAGTACTTTAAATTCTCTTAGCTTTCAGCAAGCAAGGTTGTATCATGTGCACATCACAGGTTGTTAGTGAGTCTTCCTCTAATCCTGCTGCCACGCTTTTTTTCATATAATCCAGCTTCTCAGATGATTTGCTCAGCATACAGATTGAACAAATACAGTGAGAGAATACAACTCTGGCACACACCTTTCCTGAATTTAAACCATTCAGTGTTCTTTGTTCTGCTCGAACGACTGCCTCTTAGCCTTTGTATAGTTTCCTTGTGAGCACAATTAAGTGTTCGGGAATACTCATTCTCCGCAATGTTGTCCATAGTTTGTCATGATCCACACAATCGAAAGTCTTTGCATAGTCAATAAAACACAGGTAAACATCCTTCTGGTATTCTCTGCTTTCAGCCAAGAACCATCTGACATAAGCAATGATATCCTTTGTTCCACATGTTCATCAGAATCCGGTTTGAACCTCAGGCAGTTTTCTGTCAATGTACTCTTTCTTTTTTTTTATCCTGCCAAGTCAGAAACATATTTAATAGCCATAGTTTGGGGTGCCAAGGAGAACAGAGAGGGTTTAGAGGCTTCATTAAAAGCAAGGAGACTGAAAGACCAAGTAAAAGGAATGCTGGGTGACAGAGAAATAGAAAGTCAAGCCCATGTGAAAATGGTTGAAGGTGCATGCTGGAGGGAAGCTGTATTGGCTACCATCTCCACCCAGTGAAAGATCTTGCTGGTTGGTTCTTGGCCTCATTCCTTCTCTTGCTTGCTCAGACTGGATGGGCTTGTGGTATTCATCAGTAGAACAGGGGAGATGGTATTTATAGAATGTGTGTACTATACTGTAATGCCCTGTTACACCCAAGGCACAGGTTTGTGTTGGGAGAACATATCTGGTATTGCATGCTACAGCAGCATTACTTTTTGGAAAAGGGGGTGGTGGGGTGTAAGTGGAGCTGGTGGATAGGAGGACTCTCTAGTTCTTAAATAATAGGGAACAAAGAACAATGTTCTTTGTAAAAGACTGGTCTCGGTCTTTTAGCTAAGAGAGTTGATGCTCATTTTCTGTTCTACATCTACCTCTTCCAGAACATTAACAAATTCTGAGAAAGATATGGCGTTGTCCCCATCCGTATCAGCCTCCTGAATGGTTTTGGATGTGATGCTCTCCAGCTGCTCCTCCAAGATATTCACTCCAAACATCATGCGTAGCACCACTAACAGCTCATCATGGGAAATCTTGCCATCTTTATCCAAATCATATAGTTGAAAAGCAAAGCTCAGTTTGTTGATTCTGCTATTGTCAATGTACTCTTAAAACAGCTGTTTTTGAATTATGTTTTGCAAAATTTTACTTGCACGTGATATTAATGATAGTTTCCAATAATTTCCACATTCCGTTGGGTCATCTCTCTTTGGAAAATGCACAAATATGTATCAACTAGTTGGCCAGATAGCTGTTTTCCAAATTCGTTAGTACAAATGAGAGAGTGTCTCCAGTGCTACTTCAGTTTGTTGAAAGATTTCAATCTGTACTTCACCAATTCCCAGAGGCTTGTTCTTTGCCAATGACTTCAATGCACCATGGACTTTTTCCTTTAATATCACTGACTCTTGATCATATATGTTAGCTCTTGAAATGGGTGAACACTGACAATTTCTTTTTGTTACAGTGGCTCTGTGTATTCCTTCCATCTTGTTTAATGTTTTCTGCATCATTCAATATTTTGCCCAAAGAATCCTTCAATATTACAAGTTGAGAAATGCTCAGTGTGGTTTTCCCTTTTATTTTTCAAACTTGATATTTTTGCACGTTTCATTATAGTACTTAATTTTGTCTTCTACAGCTGCCCTTTGAGTTTCCTGTTCAGCTCTTTTTTACCTCATCATTTCTTCCTTTTGTTTTATCATCTTTATGCTGGAAAGCAAATTTCCAACTCTCTTCTGATATCCATTTTGGTTCTTTCTTTCCTGTCTTAGTGACCTTTTGCTTTATTTCTATATATTTTTGACATCAGTCCACAACTCCTCTGATCTTCAGTCATTATTGTCTAATTCCTCAAATATGTTATTGAGATGATCTCTAAAGTCAGGTGGGTTATGTTCAAGGTTATATTTGGTTCTCATGAACTTGTTTTAATTTTCTTCGGCTTCAGTCTGAACTTGCATATAAGCAACTGAACAATCTGTTCCACAATTTGATTTCTGTGTATTCCATCTGGTATGGTATAGTTCTTTTATGTTGTTTTGAAAAGATATTTTCACTACTTCTCTGTATGCAGGGGTGATAGGGACAGGCAACTCAGACACTGGCTACATAAAATGGCAGGGGGGGCTATAAAGGCATGAAGTGACTGGCTTACAAGTTTTCGAAAGTTTAGTTTCAGAGTGGGGGTGGGGGTAAGAATCCCCACTGAATGGTTTTTATCTTGTCTAGACAGGTCTGGTGAAAGGAGATAAGCATAAGATTCTTATGATTCCATGGTGAGTAATTGTTATCATGATTAATTGCAATTGTCACAACTGTAAAGGTAGAAGTTCTGTACAAAAACAGGGAGTAATGAATCTTACAGTCCAGGAACAAAGGACCCTAGGACCACGAAGGGAGAAGAGAGCATGAGTGGCATGTGGATCTCTCTCAAGAGAAGCAGTGACATCAGAGATGGAGGCAGAGATGAGGATATGAAGAGATAGAGCAGCTAAGGACTCTAGACTCATGGAAAGAGAAAAGCTGTTTGCTGGCAGCCAGGAGGCAGGCTTGAAGAATGTGCCCTTTGGTTGTTTAAATGATTATATATTCTGGAGTGTTTTGGTGTACATTGCCTGCCACCACCCGCCCCTAAAAAAATAAAAAAAATAAAAAAGATTTTCAATGAATAAGTCACTGGTCTTGCAAAACTCTATCATGCATCATTTCTATCACCAGGGTTATACTTTCCAACTACTGATCCTTCCTCTTGGTTTCCAATCTTTACATTCTAAATAACCAGCAATTTTCAATACATCTAAATTGCATGTTTGATCAATTTCACATTGAAGAAGTTGGTTGACTTCTTCTATTTCATCATCACTGGCTTTAAGTGCATAAATTTGAATAGTGTAGCTATATGGATATTATCCTATCAAAGACAGTGTTGTACTTCAAGATAAATCATGAATTTTTTTTTTTTTTGATGATGAATGTGATGCCATTCCCGTTCAATTTAGCATTCCTGGCATAATATAAACCACAGGATTGTCAGATTAAAAATGGTCACTACTAGTACATTTCAGCTCACTAATGCCTAGGATTTGAGCTCTGGTAGCATAGTGTTTGAGTTGGACTGCTAATCGTAGCAGTCTGAAACTACCAACTGTTCTGCAGGAGAAAGATAAGGCTTTGTGTTCCCACAAAGAGTTTATAGCCTCAGAAACTCTATACAGGGTCGCTGTTAGTTGGAACTGATTTCACAGAACATAACCAACCAACCAAATGCCTAGGATATCAATGTTTATGCATTCCATTTCATTTTTTATAACTTCCAATTTTCCTAGATTCATATTTCATACATTGCATTTTCTGATTATAGTCATTGTTGCTGTTAAGTGCCGTCAAGTCTGTTCCGCCTCATAGCAACCCTGTATAGGGTCTCCAAGGAGTGGCTGGTGAGTTTCAACCACCGACCTTGTGGTTCAAACCGACCTTGAGGTCCAGTGCTTTATCCCACAGCACCACACCAGAACTCATTAGTCATATGCATAATTAAACCAAATAAATACTCGAACTTAAAAGAATGCAATCTAACTGAAAAAGATGTAAAAGTTTGTTACTTTCAGAAACAAAGCTATTACATCATCCAGAATAAGTATATAATTAAATGATCATGAAAGGAAGATTTACTTCCTGATTACTATTTTAATTTAGTTTTGTTTTATAGTCTGCCAATAGGATGCTAGTTATACCACAACAAAGAATGCAGATTTATTTTTCAAGATAGAAACTATCCGGCCTCCCATTAAATAATTCCTTTCTGGACTACAATGTTTTATAAACTGACTACTACATTTCACCACCTTACTTTACCTTCAAGAACATCAATATATAAAAAAAATAATCCCCAATATACACACTGAAAATAATCTCAGGAGCACTACTCTAATACTTTTCTTCAGACTAAAAGACTCATTTATTTCAAAAACATTTCATGCAGACAAATTTCTCACATGTGTGGTGAGACACTTTTAAGTGTGCTACTTACAAATTTACTTCTTTGAGGTAAACGAGGACCATCGCCTCCTTCAGCATCTTCTGTGGACTTCTTTTCTTTTTTGGACAATTGTGAACGTTGTTGTTCCATTCTTTCTTTCTCCAACTTCTTCTGCTTTTCACGTTCCATTTTTTCAAGACCTTCACGAATCCATGCTGGAAGAGTCCTGCGTTTTACTGCATCTATTTCATATAGGAAAATATCTTTTACAGTCAGTTAAGTAAAAATCTTATTAACAAATCTGATTTCCTGATTCCTGAATTTCTTTAAAAATTCAAGATCAACAAAACAAAAAAACTTTGAAAGTTAAAAAAAAAAAAAAAATTTTTGGTACCATTTCAGTCCTTGTACCAAGTACTATTATTCTTTAGGAAGATAACAACAAAATAATCCGTTAAGTACTATACTATTCTTTAAAACCATCAAGATTAATAAAGACCAGGGCACTAGTAAAACACACTTAATCCTCATCACAAAAACCTACTATTATTGGACTCCTTTTTCAGGTAAAGAAACTGAGGCTCAAAGAGATTAAATAGTCACGTGTATTAGTACTCATTACAGCTACAGTCTTATTCTACAATACTTTCTAAAATATGAAAACAGATTAGACTAAAACAAAAATCCATTTTACACACTGAATAAAAATTCAGTTGAACAACTATTTTTCAGTAATTTAAAAAAAGTCACAATATTCATATATCGGCAAAATGTATTAAATTGTCCAAGTTGAAGAAAATAACCAAGATGCTAAGATCATCATACATTTGTAACTCATGACAAAATTTAGAGTATAAGGTAAATATTTATTTTAAAGGAAATTATTCAAAATCTTTCTATTTTAGACCAGGACTGCTTCTACATTTCTTTCGGTTTTATGACTTAAATGAGTATCTTACAAAGGATCAATTTGTAAAATAACTGAGGCATTAGAAATTCAAAGAAGAGAAGAAACTCCTTTTACGTGAAAGAAATGCAACTGTGGTACACTGAAGTTAAATAGCTACCAATTTGCGGAGGCTCTTGCTTCACAGGAAGTGCAATAGGTGAACGCTGCCGATCCCTGAATGACGATGGCCTTTCTCTTCGGTTCTGAGGAGGTGCTGGAGGTCCTGGAGGTCCTGGTTGCCAATAAGGAGGATGAAATCCACCTTGCGGTGGACCAAAAGCAGCCCCATGCTGAAAGAGTATTGCAGTTTATTTTTCTTCACATTAATACAATATACTCTCTGGGACACATGTGTGTTATGAACTGGGACAGTAGAAATCCATGTGTGCAGCAAATCCAAGAATCCATGGTTCTAATATCCACCAGTATTCTGTAGCCCCAAGAGCCTAGACTGACTTTTCTTAAGAAAGATAAGAGTTTTTGCCCTTATATACACAGTTTTGTAAAAGCCATCTAATCCACTATTTTCAAAGTAAAGAAAAAGATAAATACACATATACACAAGGGAGCTTCAAAAAGTTCATATAAAAATGGAATAAAAACATAATGGAATTTGTCCACGAACTTTCTGTTGCCCTCTCGTGTGTGTGTGTGTTTGTGTGTGTGTGTGTGTACTAGCTCTTTCATGCTGAATCCATTTATAAACTAATCCTCTCACAAAGATCAAATAAATGCTAAATTTTTATAACCAGAAAATGTAATAAATATTTTTTTAGCTATTCCAAATTCCTGTGTGTAGTGAATTTAAGTAGTTTCTATAAGGTTGCAATAAATATCTATTTATAAATTAAGAAGTTTCTGAATCACCACATTTTGGGGGGGGTGGGGGGGGCAACTTTGCTTCTTTGAGACTTTCTTAAGCCAGTTGCCAAGAAAACTTTGCCTTGCTAAGTATGGGGCTCTATTATGCAAAAATGGTGCTAAGTAGAAACTCTCTGCTATTATGTTATTCCAAAGCCATACTAAACAAAAACTGTCATATCTGAATCCCAATTATTATACAGCAAATTAAGGAACTGAGAATGTATGAGTAATAGAAGTCAAGGTAAATGCTATTTACATGTATATCCATATTCATTTAGTGAAATAATGTATGGTGGATTTTTTCTGCCAAAAATTTTAAATTCTGATAATGCAGATTATAAAGTAGCAACTGCAATCAGTATTTCAAAATGACACCTAGCACTGTTAATTTAAAAGTGTTGGTGGTGGTGTGCCGTGGAGTCAGTTCCGACTCATAGAGACCCTACATAGGGTTTCCGAGGCTGTAAAGCTTTATGGGAGCAGAAAGCCTCATATTTCTCCCATGGAACAGCTGGTAGTTTTGAACTGCCGACCTTCAGGTTAGCAGCCTGGCTCAAACCATGCTACCAGAGGTCCTTATTTAAGAGTGGTGGTGGTGTTATGCTGTGGAGTCAGTTCTGACTCATAGTGACCCTGTATAGGGTTTCTGAGGCTGTAAATCTTTACAGGAGCATAAAGCCTCATCTTTCTCCCACAGAGCGGCTGGTAGTTTCGAACTGCTGATTGTGAAGTTAGTAGCCCAACCCACAACCAATACACTACCAGCGAGCCTAGTAAAGAAGGCACAGAAAATATAGGCCCAGGTGGCACTATTCTCCAGAGTTCTATGTCCCTAGGATCGATCTGAATGCTTCGAAGAAACTATACATCTCCTTTAATATGTCATGTCATAACCAAAAAAACATATATGACATGATAAAAACTGTCATAATTTTATGTAGCACAAAGAACTGCATTTAGGAAGATTATCTATGTTCTTAATGTATTTATGCAAACCTTAGCCATAATCTATTATTGATGAAGAATGTATTCAACTACTGTACAATATCTAAACTTTAATGTTTAAAAATAGTTTATAAATAAATCATATCGGTTTACTGCGCTTTCAGTTTTTCATTTTATCCAGTATTTTTCCTAAAGACTTTTTGTCACGTCCCTAAGCAAAAAACAAAAATCAATGATTTTAACACTCAAAAATCAGATAAATTTTCTGATACATAAAATATACTTAAAGTATACAAAATAAAACACATTATCTTAGGTACTCTTGATGAAACCGTTCCAAAGAATGGATTATGTGCACATCTATAATATTAAAGCAACAAAGTATCTTTCACCTGATAGTCAAACTGGTTCACTGGCCCCACTGCAAAATTATCGGGTGGTCCACCAAAGTTGTGATTGTTCTGGTTAAATATATGCCTGTTGTCAGGGGCAAATTCCCCACTGTCCTGACTGTTGCTGTCTTCAGAAGGAGGAACAATGTCCATTGGGCCTGGTGTTGGTGGCATCCATGGCTGATCTGGAGGGGGATGTGGGGGCTGCTGATGCATTCCCCATTCTATTTAGGATTCAGGTACAAAAATATTCAACAGGTGGTTATAACAACATCAACACAAATTTTAAAGATTTCAAGAAAGCTAGTTTATCAGTAAAGAAACAAAATTTATGACTTCTTAGTCAAATTCCTTTTGTATATTGTAAAAACAAGCAATGAATTAAACTATCTTTTAAATAACTCAAATGAAGCTAACTCCACATACTCTAATTAATATCCTAGACAAATGAAAACCAAATGCTCATAATCATTTTTAATAAATACACCACAATTTTTGTTTTGTTTTTAATGAGGGTAATAGGAAGTAAGCCAAGTAAAATGGAGGGATGGAGGTGAGAATGTAATTCATTTATAAATTTGAACTTGGAAACCAAAATAATTCCAAACATGGAGAAATTTGACATAGCTGCAAAAAAATTAGAAAAGAATCACCTAACAATATTAAATTGGAATATTCATTATTCATTAAGAGTGGTATTAGAGGATAGATCCCTGAATTTTCCAAGTTATCAAGACAATAATTGTTAAGCATTAATAGTGAGAAGGTGATAAGACTTCACCATCAGCATACTACACTATGAGTTTTCTCTATATTAAAGTGACTATTAAAAATAGTAACACAGCCACAGAAAAATAAACTAGCATCAAGGAATCAAAATCATCCTGTGAAGTAAAAAAATATATACATGAAAACAGAGAAAAAATTACAGAAGATCTTCACTAGCTGAAACAGAGGGAAGAAAAAGGTGGGTGGATAGTAGGGGCAGAATATGTTTAACAGACTAATTTGTCACAGAGTGACACGATTTTTCTTTAATTAGAGGCTAGACATGTTTTGCTCTGCCAGTGCTACTTCTGAAAAGGCCAGAGGTTGCAACACAGAGACATCGAATCTCTGTTCCCTAGATGCCAAGTGAGGTTTCCAGAGTGTTCCCAGCCCCTGTCAGCCTAGGAATGAAGAACCAAGAAAAGAATCAAACTTAGTGCCACAATGCTAGCACGCTGAGCACAGAATAACTCTACTGTCCAGGTCAAATCAAATTGAAATGATCTATTCTTTAAAAGCATTAATTTCATGAATTCATAAAACTAAGAAAATTCAACAATTAAATTTCAAATTATATAACTTAATTTCAACCCTGATTTTATTTAAAATTTGTTTTTAAAAAACAAAGTTCTAAAATTTTGAAATCAAACAACAAACCTGGTTGCCACATTCTGTTAAAATTTGAATCTCCTTGAAAATTTCCGTGATTGTTTGGATCAGATTCCATTGTAGACATATCTTGTCCATTTGGCATCATTCCTGGTGGTTGTTCTACCATACTTTGCTGTCCTGAAGCTTCTCTTTGAGCAATCCAAGCTTGAGCCAAAGCTGCCCAGTCAATCTGACCTAACGTAAATTAACATAACAAACTTTAACATCTAGACTAGAGGAGTTAAAAGAATAGTTCCATTACCATTTATAGCCTCCTGTGTCAAACAATCATCTCAGATATTTCTTACTAGAGTTGAAGTATTACAGCAAGTTATGGTTGAAGAACATTTAGCAAATAACTTTATATTTATGATAGAAATAACATAAATGATAAGACTCACTTTCAAGTCCTTTCGAAAGGACTCCAAAAGGCACTTAACTTACTTTAACATTAACTCAGAAGAAAAGTATCCTCTATACCTCAGTTTATTGAATTCTAAAGTCTTATTCCCACTTTTTTACTACCACAAAAATTAACAATCAAACAATTTCTTTCTTTGAATATGTCTTACTCATCTTTCCAGGCTTATATTCAAGCCTGATCCTCCTCACAATTCTTTAGCCACAAGTCTCTTCTCTAGCTAATATATAGTCTTTACAACTTCTTAGTCATTTTTACTCTAAGCACTAGACTATTAACTACAAAACTAGTGGTTCAAACCCACCAGTATCTTCTTGGAAACCCAACATAGGGTTGTTATGAGTAGGAACTGACTCAACCCACTTAACAAAAAAAAAAAAAAAACCATCTTGAAGGCTCTCCTTTCCCTAATGTATACGTAACATTTTACAATGTAAAGTAAATAGGATTTTTCACATCACATTTAGTCAAAATTAAACTCATTTTCATACACTTTGGTGGTAACATAAATTGGAATAATCCAAGTGGAATTAAATTTGTCAATGTGTACTGAAAATACTTTTCAAACATATTTAACTGTGACCTGACAAGCCCAGTTCTTGGATTTCTTCCTCAAGACACAAGTGTAAAAGGGAATAAAATAAGACTGAGCTAATTGTTAAAAAAGTAAAAAGCTATAAACATTCAAACATCTAGATGGTACCTGACTAACATTACTAAACATTATGATTAGCGTTTATAGATGAATCCTGATTAAAAGCGGGCAAATGCAGAACAGAATTTCAAATTCTCATGGACTCTAGACTTTGTGGAGCCAAAGAAACTGGATGAATTCCAAAAACAATTGCTCTGAGGATCATCTTTAAACCTTAAATAAAAAATATCCCATTAAGCATTATAATCTTTTAAGAGGTATCTATATGGTATCAAAGGAGTCCTAGTATGGTGCTATAGAAGAATGGACTGCTGCTTTTTCCAGGGTGGTGATTTGGCCTTGAAAGCTGTCCCAGTCATATCCACACTTACCTTACTTTCCGTTGCCACCAATAAAGACTGTTGGTGCCATTAAAGAAAAAAAGAATGGACTGCTAACCACAATGATACAAACCCACTAGTCACTCCTTGGAAACGCTACCCAGGGTAGCTATAAGATGGAACCGACCTGAATGCATTTAACAACAACACATGGTATCAAACTGACAATAGCAACTCAAAAGATTAGATAGGAAGCTGTAGGTGGCAGTGAGTTTATGTTAAGGGGGAAGGAACATCTCAGAAAAGGAGAGTGAGAATGACTGTGCAATTCAAAGAACATATATGGTGAAACTGGTGAAGTAGTTTATGTTTTGCTGTGTATATTCTTAAAAACAAAACATAAATTTAAAAAATTATAGTACATGCTACAAAAAAAAAAAAATTACAAAGCTATTTTAAAAAAGAAATAGCATCAGATTAACCAACAAGGGTAGAGCAGAGTAAGGGGTGAAATATGATTGGCCATGAGTTAATGACTTTTAATACTAAATGATAAATTATTGTTGTTAAGTGTTGACTCATAACATCCCTGTTTAGGGTTTCCAAGGATCGTCTGGTGGTTAGAACCACCAACATAATTAGGGCTCCCTATACTCTTCTTTCTACTTTTGGATCTCAGTGAAATATTCCACAGTAAAAAGAAATTTCAAAATGATACATAATTCTATATATGTTCTATATAGAAATGAAGCTTGAGTCATTAGACAAACAGCAGAAAGTGTATGCTCTACTTACGAAGGCAGGAAAATGAAGCAACTCATTTTAGAAAGATTTTCCTCTTTCTTTAGAGAACAAAAACTAAGGTAAGAAATAGAAAAACTTCAAAAAAGCTTTCTGCCTTGTGAAGAAGTCTTCTAAAGGGAAATCTATTCCCTACTATATATTCTGTGGCAAAGCTGTTTATGAGAAAAGATTACATTCTGATTCTAAAATGACCCAATAAAACAAAACAAACAAACCTATCCCATTGCCATAGAAATCAATTCTAACTCATAGTGGCCCCCTACGGGACAAAGTAGACCTGCCCCATAGGGTTTCAAACCTGTATTCTTTACGGAAGCAGGCTGCCACATCTTTCTTCCTCATAATACAACCACAATCCTAGCTCCCCTAATACTGTAATTTATCCCTCCCCCATATCCATACACCTTCCCATCACCAAATTTACTGCTTCCTTACTTGGATCCTGTTGGTGCTGGAACGACTGCATCCACTGTTGTTGGTTCAAGGGCCACTGCTGCCATGGCTGTCCTCCTTGATCCCACATGCTGAATCTTTAAATATATTCTATTTTCTATCTTCAACAAATAAAACATAATTAAAATTAAAGGGAGAGTTTTTAAATTTCAAAATCTCACACATCAGAAATTATTATATAATACATTTATGTGATTTGAGCTCTAAAATTTTGTTGAATCCAATGCCAGAGGCAACTGGAAATTTTATGCATCAAGTATAGTAGAAAATTTAATGTTAATCTTGGCCTCAGTCTGGTTGCAAGTACAGCTAACAAATTTAGCTCAAACAGGAATTTTTTTTTAAGTTCAATTTTTTCGCAATATAAATTTTGTGACATTTAAATTAATTTGAAGATATTAAAAATAATCATCCCTAACCAAAACTCTTTAAGGAGGTAAGAAAATAGCTCTAGTTGATAAAAGTTCTTCTTTATAAAGAATTACAACTAATGAACACAAAAATTATAATAGAATTAGCAAACTGTTACATTGCCAAGCCTAATAAAATAATTTATTCACACAGCCTTAGAGTAAAGTTAGTGGGAAATCAGAAATTCTAAGGTTGGCAAAATATCACCCCAAGGTTGGCAGTTTAAGCTCACCAAGTTGCTCCTCGGAAACCCTATACAGGGTTCAACAACAACAACAACAGATATTTAGGCATCTCTCTCATGAGATACAAGATGTCAGCTTGAAGATTAAGGTAGTATGCCTGACCCAAGCCATGGTATTTTCAATAACCTCGTAAGCATGCAAAAGCTGGACAGTGAATACAGTGAATAAGGAAAACCGTATAAGAATTGATGCTTTTGAGTTATGGTGTTGGAGGAGAATATTGAAAGTACCATGGGCTGCCAAAAGAACCAATAGATCCGTTTTGGAAGATGTGCAGCCAGAGTGCTCCTTGAAGGCCAAGATGGCCAAACTTCATCTCTCATACTTCAGACATACTGTCATGAAGGACCAGTCACTGGAGAAGGATATCATGTTTGTTAAGGTGGAGGGTCAGAGAAAAAGAAGAAGACAACCAGTGAGATGGACTGGCCAAGTGGCAGCATCAATGTGTTCAAGCATGGCAACAATAGTGAGGTTGGCCCAGGATCGGGCAGTGTTTCGTTCTGCTGTGCATAAGGTTGCTATGAATTGGTACCGACTCGATGACAGCTAACAAAAACTATCCAGCATCACTATGAATATTTTGACTAAAAATGTTTTAACTGAATCCAATTGAGCTTCTGGATCTCACTTCTAATAAAAAGGAACTATAAAGGATAGAGTAAAAAAGTTAAGTACATAAAAAAGAAACAATCACATAAATTCAGAAAGTATGATATTCCCCAACACTGAGTTTCTTAACAGATAAAGGAGTAAGAATACTTTGTTAGTAACTATTAAATCTAGGTGATGGTAAGGTGGGAAAGGAAGGGAATGTCAGCACACTATCAAGTACTTTACTGTAAACTAGTATGAACATTTTCATAATGATGTTTAAAATTCCTACAAGTATATCATTGTACTTTACAACTTTGTTCAAAAAATCAACAACACACACAAATAAGTATGTTTTGTGTCTATTTTTGCACCTCAGGGTTTTTAGCACAGAGTAAGTATTCAAGAAATATTTAATAAATGAATTCTTCTCTATACTGACCCTTTCATATATTTTTAAAAGTAAAGCAAGCCTTATTATTGCAAAAATCTCAAAATGTAGAAAAAACATAGTAAGACAGTAAGACACACCAACTCAAGCTATTCATGATTTGTAATTCCAGTCTTACCAGCATCATCAATATGCAATATAGTTCTCTCTCAATGACAGATCCTGACTCACAGCAACCCTGTATAGTGGTTCTGAGGAGCCGCTGGTGGGTTTGAACTGCTGACCCTGTGGTTCATAGTCCAGTGCTGATCCTACAGTGCCACATCTGAAGTCCATGTACTCTATTATAATGGCATTATTGGGTTCCTGGTATGGCACTGTAGGATATACACTGGACTGCTAACCACAAAGTCGATAGTTCAAACCCACCAGCTGTGCCTCAGAAACCCTATACAGAGTCACTATGGGTAGGAACCAACTAGATGGCACTTAACAACAAAAACAATGGCATTATTAAAATATGGCAAAGATAAGTATCAAATAGCATCACACTTAAAGGCCACAACTGAATTGCTGTTTAATTGCTACAACATAATTATTTTTCCTTTTTCCTTTCTAACTATACCTTTGTTGTTGTTGTTAAGTGCACTTGAGTCTGTGTCAATTCATAATGACCCTGTATAGGGCTTCTGAGGAGTGGTTGGTGGGTTTGAACCTCCAACCTTGTGGTTAGCAATCCAGTGCTTATCCTACATCACAACACTAGGAACCCCAACTAAGATGGTCAATGATCTTTAAAGCTTAAAGAGTTACAAGAACCTTGGAAAATAACATTCACAATACTAATTAAAAGTTTAACAAGATAAAGAAACACCCAGAAGAAACATCAAGTGTTATTTTAACTGACCTTAGAGGAGGTTTGCCTCGTTTAAAACTTAAGTTGATTCAAACTACAGCTTGGAAGCATAGCAGCAAGATTAGTTATGTCCTGAGGGGAAAAGAGAATATTTTATTTTAAGATCATGAAATGTTCCCTTAAATTAAAAACAAGTTTGAAGAAGAAGCATAATCATCTCCAAATCAAGATGGAAATTTTCCTTCTATCAACTTTAAAACGGAAAATCATTTTATCATTATTGTGCTATATCAGAAATGAAAAGGCAAAGTTTTTGATTATCTATGTTCTTTCCATAATACTGTTCAACTTACTTAAACTACTCATTCACCAAAAAGAATGTCAAATTAGGGAATGTCCTAGGTAAGTGGGCTTCAAAAGTTAATGGAAAAATTGAATTACAAGATAATGACAGTTTTCTATGAATTTTTTTAAGTACCCTTGTATGGGGAGAAGAAAAAGGACAAATAACTACAGTTCATCTACCTGGTATTAGTTTAAATGGCACATAAAAGAAATAAAACGCATTAATTCAGATTTTTTCTATGAATTCTGCATATAAAAAAATTAACAATGGCAAAAAGAGCAGTTTATCAGTACCTGAAATGGTTTACTTCCCATTGTATCAACAGCTTTAAAAATTTGACAGAAAATTTTCATCTTTTTGTTTCCCGTAAGATACAAGACAGCATATCTTGTACATAAATCAAACCAAACTAAACCAAACCCACTGCAGTAGAGTCGGTTCCAACTCATACCAATCCTATAAGAGAGGGTAGAACTATCCCACAGGATTTCCAAGGCTGAACATGGTGGCTTTGCAGGCTAAGTACTGGACTGAGAACCACAAAGTTGGTGGTTTGAGCCCACCAGTCACGTCACTGGAGAAAGATGAGACTTTCTGCTCCTGCAAAGATTTACAAGTTTCAGAAACCCTAAACAGAGTCACCATGCCCAACACTGCATCACTATGCATCAGAACTGACTCAACAGCACTTAACAACACAATAATCTTCACAGAAAGGAACGCTGACGGCATTGTATGGAAAGCACTGGACTACTTACTAAGCACAGATTGGCGGTTCAAACCCACTAGCAGCTGTGTGGAAGATGAGACTGTCTGCTCCTGTAAAGATTTACATTCTTGGAAACCCATTATATAATAAGGCCACTGAGTTAGAATCAACTCCATGGCAGTGGACTTGATTCGAGGAATCTTCACAGAAGCAGACTACCACATCTTTCTTCTCTGGAGCAGCTAGTGGGTTCAAACCACCTTTCAGTTAGCTGCTGATCACTTAACCACTGTTCCATCAGAGTTCCTTTTTATCTTGGTGGAGCAAACAGTTAAGTGCTCAACTACTAGCTGAAATGTTGATGGTTTAAAGGTACTCAAAAAACTCCTCAGAGACAGGCCTGGTGATCTAATTCTGAAAGGTCATAGCCTTGAAAACCCAATGGAGCACTTCTACTCTACACATGGGAGGTCACCATGAGTCAATTAATTTGATGGAAACTAACAACATCAACACTAGGAGTTTCTCAGCATTGCTTTTAGCAGTACTCATCAAGGTTGTAACTGTTGGACTAGGTGGGGATTGTTGATTAACCCAATCCATTTCTATGAACTCTCCATTTTCTTTTCTAGAGGCAATCTGACTTACACAGATTTCGTTTTATTTTCAGAAGAATTGTTTAATCTAAGTTAGTTTTTCTGTCTCAACTTCTCACATCACAGGTTGAAACTTTTATTTAAAGAACAACAAGAAATTTAAGCTTCCTGATACACAAAGTGACTAAAATGTTTAGAGCTAGTATTTAATACAGTACTTTAATTAAACTTGAAGTTGAGAAACTTGATTTAGCTACAGAAAATGAGTATTAGATGAGGGTGTAGGTGGCTTGCAGCTTCCTTGTTATTCTTCAAGATAGCATAGTATTCCATTGTATGTAAGCACCACAGTTTGTTTATCCATTCTTCAGTTGATGGGCACTTTGGCTGCCTCCATCTTTTTGCTATTGCAAATAGTGCTGCTATGAACATTGGTGTGCATATATCTTCTCGTGTTGTGGCTCGTTTTTCTTGTGGGTAAATACCAAGTAGAGAAATTGCTGGGTCATAA
>NW_006408602.1:5529332-5533037 GCF_000296735.1 Chrysochloris asiatica | reverse complement strand
TGGTTTTTGTATAAGGTGTGAGGTGAAGGTCTTGTTTCAGTCTTTTGCATATCATTTTCTTTCATTACTTTTTAATTCCATTTTTCCATGAACATTTCAAAGCCTCTTTATATGCACAAATATATACAGACTATATTGAATTTTCATTTGCTTTTGTCTGGGTTTAAATAAGAATTTACTTGGGGCAGAGGAAACACCTCATAAATTTTTTAACTTGCCACAGTACATTGGAGTCCTGGTGTGGTGCTTTGGGTTAATGTGCCAGACTGCAAAGCCGTTTAAACTGCAAGGTCGGTGGTTCAACCTCACCAGCTGCTCCTCGGAAACCTTATATAGGATCACTATGGGTCAGAATAAACTCGATAGCATTTAACAATAACATTATACATAGCAAATGGTTAAATATTTTATTCATTCACTGAAATGTTACCAAGTAAATATATTAATTTTCAACCACTAATTCAACCATTAGGAGCTCTGGTAGCGTAGTGGTTACGAATTGGGCTGCTAATCTCATGTTCAGCAGTTTGAAACTATCATGGCTGCTAATCTCACGGTCAGCTGTTCCGCAGGAGAAAGATGAGGCTTTCTGCTATCGTAAAGACTTACAGCCTTGGAAACCCTGTACAGGGTCTGTATGAGTTGGAACCAACTCCAGGGCACGTAACAACAACAATAATTCAACCATTATAATTGTTTCTGTAATCTTACGACATCAAAAATCTATTCAAATTCATTTGGTCTTCCTTCAACCATACTCCTAAAGATTCTCAGGTCCAACTTCTCAAGTCTGGAGAATCTGATTATGAGTCGGGCTGAGAACTTTTTTAACAGCATCTCCCTTTATGGAAAATAAACTATTTCCTGGAAGAAGAACTAAGATTTGGAAAGAACAGAAAGTTCAATAACCACGGTTACTGTCAGATCATTAAAGCCATCACACTGATGGAAAAGTAAAGTGCATGACTATCACCAGAAACAACCATAATGTATTTTATCCTTTTCTTAGATGACTCTCTATTTATTGCCCTGGGGCTTACAGCACTACTTGTTGAAATGGCAATCATTAATATTTTCAAAAGTTATCTGATTGAGTGAAAAAGAGATGGATGAAAATTGAAATGTATTTGTTTCAAAGCTTTTAAACATCAAAGCAAAATCAAAGAGATAACAGAAATATACTTAGCCTTTGAACCTGTTACTTCTCACATTAAACATAAAGCTATGAGACCACAATATGCAATAACTCTCTTCACTCCACCATTTTAGTCCTATATACTAGTTGACTTACCTCTAAGTAAAAACAATTCATTTTTCCTAGTCAGGTTACTTGGAAATGAGACCAGTAAAGGTTAATCTTCATCATTTGAAATGTGGTAAATTCTTTTCCTACTTAATGTGACATTTATCTTAGTATATGCTTAAATATTATAAAGCCTGCATCTGAAGAAAGATGCTAAAAAAAAATACTAAAAAATTGGATAGTTTGTCATAGATACAAAAAAATATAGTAATTTATAGTATATTTTTAAATATACTATAGTATATTTAAAATATAGTAATATAAATGCAACATCCAAAAAGAAGAACAAAAAAATCAGTACCTTAACCAAACATCTCCAACAATTAGAAAAAGAACAGCAAAGTAAGCCTTACTGCCACTAAAAGAAAAGAGCAGAAATAAATAGAAAAATAAGACAGAATCAACAAGACAAGAAGTTGGTTCTTTAAATAGATTAATAAAATCAACAAACCAATAGCAAATCTACCAAGAGAAGAGGATACAAATAACACAAATAAATGATATGGGGGTCATCACAACAGAACCAATGGAAATACAAAGTGTAACAACAGAATATTATGAAGAACTATATTTCAACAAATAAGAGATGGACAAATTTCTAGAAACACACGACCTACCTAAACTAATACAAGTAGAAAACTTGAACAAACCTATAACAAAGGAAGAAATTGATCAAGTCATTTAAAAACTCCCAACTAAAAAAAAGTCCGGGTCCAGATGGCTTTACTGGTGAACTCTACCAACATGCAGAGTAGAGCTGACACCAATTCTATTTAAACTATTCCCTAATATAGAAAAGGATAAAAAAACTCCTGAATTCATCATATGAAGCAAGCATAACTCTGATACCAAAACCAAGAAAAGACATCACTAACAAAGAACACAGAACACAGATGTAAAAACTGTCAACAAAATTCTAGCAAACATAATCCAACAATATATAAAAAATAAATTAATAATATATCCTGACCAAGTGGATTCATACCTAGCATGCAGTGATGGTTCAATACTAGAAAAACATTCAATGTAATCCACCATATAAATAAATTAAAGGAAAAAAAAAAATCACATGATCTTATCAATTGATGCATACAAGACCTTTGACAAAATCCAACACTCATCTCTGATAAAAACACTCAACAAAACAGGAATAAAAGGGAAATTCCTCAATACAACCACAGGTCAGTTTTAACTGCAAGGTCGCTGCTTGCAAACCCTATACAGGGTCACTATGAGTCAGAATCGACTTGCTGGGATTTTAACAACAACAATACAAAACCAATAGCCAATATCACTCTCAACTGTGAGAAACTGAAATCATAACCCTGGCAAAAAGGAATCAAAGATGCCGTTTATCACCACTTCTATTCAATATTGTGCTGGAAGTTTTAGTCACAGTTATAAGGCAACAAAGGGAAATTATAGGAATGCAAATTGGCAAAGAAGAAGTAGAACTCTTTTTGCAGACAATATAATCCTATGCTTAGAAAATCCGAAAATTATTGGAACTCAATGATAGATTTGGCAAAATGGCAGGGTATAAGATCAACATATAAAAATCAGTAGGATTCCTTTACATTAATAAAGAGTGCTCAGAAAAGGAAATCAGAAAAACAATTACCATTTACAATGGCCACCTAAAAGATGAAATACCTGGGAAAAAATCTAACCAGACAAACAGAAGACCTATACAAAGAAAATTACAAAACACTACTACAAGAAACCAAAAAAGACCTGCAGAAATGGAGGAATATTTGGATAAGCATGATAGAATTCTGCAAAACCAATGATTTGTTCATTTAAAATACCTTCTTTAGACAGCATAACAGACAACTATACACATGGGCCTCGCCAGATGGAAAATATAGAAATCAAATTGACTACATCTGTGGAAACAGAAGATGGAAAAGCTCCATATCATCAGTGAAAACAAGACCAGGGGCAGACTGTGGAACAGACCATCAATTACTCATATGCAAATTCAAACTAAAGCTGAAGAAATGAAAACAAGTCCACAAGAGCCAAAATATGACCTTGAATATATCCCATCTGAATTTAGAGATAAACTGAAGAACAGATTTGATACATTAAACACTAAAGACCGAAGACCAGAAGAGTTGTGGGATAACATCAAGAACATCATACGTGAAGAAAGCAACATGACATTAAGAAGACAAAAAAGAAGGAAAAGGCCAGAATGGATGTCAGAAGAGACTCTGAAACTTGCTCTGCAGCGTAGAGATGCTAAAGCAAATGGAAGAAATGAGGAGGTCCAAGAGCTGAACAGAAAATTTCAAAGATCAGCTCAAGAAGGTAACGCCAAATATTATAACAAAATATGCAAAGATCTGGAATCAGAAAACCAAAAAGGAAGAACATGCTCAGCATTTCTCAAGCTGGGG
>NW_006408602.1:5510087-5528181 GCF_000296735.1 Chrysochloris asiatica | reverse complement strand
TTTTCAATGACCTCAGATGCATGCGAAAGCTGGACAGTGAATAAGGAAGATCATAGAAGAATTGATGCCTTTGAATTATGGTGTTGGAAGAGAATACTAAAAGTGCCATGGGCTGCCAAAAGAACCAATAGATCTGTTCTGGAAGAAATGCAGCCAGTGTTCCTTAGAGGCCAAGATGGCCAAACTTCGTCTCTCATACTTTGGACATATTGTCAGGAGAGAACAGTCGCTAGGGAAGGATATCATGGTTGGTAAGATGGAGGGTCAGAGAAAAAGAGCAAGACCCCCCCCCAATGAGACGGATTGGCCAGGTGGCAGCATCGATGGACTCAAGTGTGGCAATAGTAGTGAGGTTGGCCCAGGATCGGACATTGTTTCATTCTGTTGTGCATAGGGTGGCTATGAGTCGGTGCTGACTCAATGGCACCGAACAACAACCACCACCACCATCCATGAATAAAGGAGCTCTGGTAGCGTAGTGGTTATGAATCGGGCTGAAAACCGCAAGGTCAGCAGTTTGAAAGTACCAGCTGTGCCACGGGAGAAAAATGAGGCGTTCTGCTCCCGTAAAGTTTTACAGCCTTGGAAACCCTGTACAGGGTCGCTATGAATTGGAACCGACACCACGGCACACAGCCACCACCACCACCACCACTCGTGGACAGCAAGACTTAATACTGTGAAAATGTTAATACTACCCAAAGCAATCTACAGATATTATATAATGCTATCCTAATCCAGATTCCAGCATCATACTTTAAAACAAGATAGAAACACTAAGCAGAATCTTCGTGTAGCACTGTGAGTTAATGTGCCGGACTGCAAATTCAGCTTGAACCACAAGGTTGGTGGTTCAAGCTCGCTAGCCACTCCTCAGAAACCCTATATAGGTTCACTCTGAGTCGGAACTGACTTGGTGGCTCTAACAACTAAAGAAGCTTTATATGGAAAAGAGATCTGGACAAGCAAAACATTATTTGGAAATAACAAAGTAGGAGACCTCTCACTTTCTGATCTCAAAACCTACTACACAGCCACAGTAGTTAAAACAGCCTGGTACTGGAACAAGGAATGGATACATAGATCAATGGAACATAATTGGGAAACCAGAAGTAAATCCAGTTGATCTTCGGCAAAGCGCCAAAACGTGTTAGATGAGGAAGTGATAGTCTTTTCAACAAATGGTGCTGGCAGAACTGGAAACCATTTGCATAAAAGTTAAACAAGACCCATTATCTCACACAAAAATACATATACAAAAATACACTCAACACAGTTTAAATATAAAACCTAAACTATACAGATCATAAATGAAACAAATAGGGACAAACTTAGGAGCTCTGATACGTAGTATAAATGCACAATCAAAAATTACTGAAAACACACAAAAGTGATGACAAAACATATTATTGGGGCTTCTTAGACACTTATGCTTGGCTGTCTTTTGAGTCTTGGTTTCCCTTGCCTACTATTGTAAAATAAGATACTTGAGGGGTAGAGAAAGGGTAGCCAGAAACATCACCACAGAAAGCTTGTAAGTCCATCCTTAGCCTATAACTGATTGGAATACCTAAAATGGGACTAGAACTTGCCCAGTGAAGGAGGCTTCCTGTGGAGCCTTTGACCCAGGTGGAATCCTGAACCCCATCCAGAATGGTCTGAGGTGGGAAATTTCCACTTGAAAGGACAAGCAGACCAGCCTGGAACGGCTAAATAGAAGATACTTCTTGAAAGAAAGACCAGCAAGAAAAATCAAAAACAGTAACAGCAGTCTGACTGACTACTACAAGAACAAGCAAGCTGTTCCTTGGGGAGCCATCAAGGCAAGTGGTCAAGTCCCCCTTCCAAGACTGACACTCAAGGGGAATACACGAGTAGGCATGTGGTCTGGCTGGTGACCAAAGATAAGGGAAGTGGGAGAAAAACACCAATGAAGTTGTAAGCTAAGTCTGATCACGTTTCAATAGACTCCTGTTAGCCTGGGTTGAGACTTGGTTGGCCAGCAATATGGCAAGACCTGGGGACTCCTGGGCCCATGGGCAGGGACATGGCCACAGAGGACTAGAGTGAAGAATGAAGCATCCAGATGATATGAAGTGAGAAAACATGCACAAGAACAACTATACTTGCAGACAGTATCCACTTGACCTGACTTCAATGACTGGATGATCAGAACTCAACTAGACTAAGAAAGAAGAGGGAAAAAAAGAGTAATCCACTACAATTTGATCAACTTGTCCTATACTTATGGAATTAGTAGCTCAAAAGAGAGGACAAATCTTTACAGTGAGGATCATCCCTACCCCCTCGGTACAAAGGGTTGACAGGGATGGGCAACTTAGACATTGGCTACCCAAAATGGGGGGATTACAAAGGCAAGAAGGGACTAACTTACAAGCTTTCAAGAGGGAGACTAGTTGCAGAGAGTGAGGGAGTAGGTAGAATCTCCACTGAGTGGTTTCCAACCTGTCTGGACAAGGCTGGTGAAAGGAGATGAGAATAAGACTTTTGTGGTTCAATAGTGAACAATTGTTATCAGGACTGACTGTGCGTGTACAAGAGTAAAGATAGACATTTTGTAACAAAAGGAGGGGAGTGGTTGATCTTGCAGTCCAGGAGCAGAAGACGCTGGGACCATCAAGAGGGAAGAGCAAGTGCAGGACCCTATCCAGAGAAGCAATGACGCCAGAGATGGAGGCAGAGACGATGACGTGGAGAGATGGAGCGGTGGGGACTCTGGTCTCAGGAAGGCTTGCAGGGTATACCCTTCGGTTGTTTGAATGGTTATATATTCCTAAGTGCTTCAGTGTACATCCTAAAAAAAAACGAAACAAAAAAAGAGGGAATGGAAGCAAATGCTGTTGAATGATGATGCATAGAGGAGATTGCAATCATTGCAATGAAATGAAATATGACAGGATGAATATAAAGCTAATGTTCTCCCATGTAAACTATCACTCAATTCACATACACAAATTAGACACTTATGTGCATCAAAGAATTTCACCAAACAAGTAGAAAGAGAATGCACATGGTGGGAAACATGTCTGGCAATGACATATCAGACAAAAGACTCCTCTCCAAAATCTATAGAACACTTCAGGAAGACAAATAATCCAAATTTTTAAATGGGTAGAGAACATGAACAGACACTTCACCAAAGAAAACATTCAGGAGGCCAACAAACATGCTCACGATCATTAGGCATTAGAGACACACACACACACACAAAAAATAATGAAGTATCATCTTACTCCAGCATTAATAGCAAAGTTCCAAAAACAGAAAACAACAAATGCTGGTGATGATGTGGACACTGGGACCCTCCAACGCTACAGGTAGGTTTGTAAATGGTACAACCACTTAGAAAATGGTATGGTACTTTCTAAAAAAAGTTGGAAATAGAAATACCGTATGACCCAACAACCCCTCTACTTGGTATATATCCTAAAGAAATAAAGAGCTGTGACATGACAAGATATATGCACACCCACGATCACTGCTGCAGTATTCACAATAGAAAAAATATAGACACAGCCTAAATGTCCATCAACAGAAGAAGGATTCAGCAAACTTTGGTACTTACACAGGATGGAATGTCATGCAATGTTGAAGAAAAGAACCTGCAAAACACCTCACAACAAGGATAAACCCAGATAATATTATGCTGAGTGAAATTAGTCAATCGCAATAGGCCAAATATAGCATTAGACCACTGTTGTAAATTAAGAAAAGGTTTCTTGCTAAATGAACCATTCTATGATGATTCCAAGACAGATGGAGGGTACAGGGGAAGGGAAAAAAATTAAGTGAATGAATGAATTGTAATCAATGTAATGACATGAAGTGTATAATTTGTTAATTGTGCAACTGATGATCTGTTCTGTAAACCTTCACTAAATTTACAGTAAAAAGCTTCAAAAAAGTGATAACTGAAAAAAAGAGAGAGAAGCCTTAAAAGAAACAATATCCCAGTAAGCAACAAGCACAGTATCTAGCATCCAGATCTTGGTTTCTAATATCTTTCTCCAATAAAAAGAGCCAATGCCCCTTGGAGAAATGGTTAATTCTAGAACTTACACAAAAACTTAAAAGATGAGCCTCGAGAATCTTGTAGTGCCAGAAAGCAAAGAAGCACACACACAAAAGGGTGGGGCATGTCAAAGAGGCCCAGGGATCAACTGAAAGAATTCCGAAGCTGGAACAATTTAAGGCAACAAAATAAAATAGTATTGGATTTTAACTTAAAGTATGTGGGTTAATGCACCAGACTGCAAAGCCATTTCAACTGCAAGGTTGGTGGTTCAAGCTCATCACCTGCTCCTCGAAAACCCTATCCAGGGTAGCTATGGGTCAGAACTGACTCAATGGCACGTCACAACAACACATTAACTAAATATCCATGAGTTCATACTAATACAATTAAGTACATTAATAAATGGGAAGAATGATACAAATCTCTCATGCAGAAGAATTCCAAATAAATTATATAAATACTCTACTCCCAGGCAGGGGAAGCAAAAATCCATATTCCTTAGACATGGGTTGTGCATACTGACTTCCTTCAAAAAAGATCCAAGTAATTTTACAGTAGAAAAACTGACAAACATTACTTCAGGTGATCAAGGTCAATAACAAGAGCAATAAATATAGGACGTATCTTTGATATGACACAATGAAAATGACACTTTATCCACGTAATTCTCTTCCCAAAACCTCCAAGCCCTGGTCTAATCACTAGAAAAACATCAGACACATTCCAACAGAAGGGCAACCTACAACATACCTGCCTGTTGTTGTTAAGTGCCAGAGTCAGTTCCAACTCACAGCAACCCTATACAAGGTTTCTGAGGAGCAGCTGGTGGGTTCCAACTTCTGACCTTGTGGATTGTAGTCAAGTGCTGCTCTTACAGTGCCACACCAAGAGTCCAACTGCCTACTACTCCTCAAAATACTTAATGTCATCAAAAACAATTAAAGTTTGTGACACTCTCATAGCCAAAAGACAACTAAGGATAGATGATAACTACACAATGATGGGACTCTGAAACAGAGTAAGAACATTAGGCAAAGATCAAGGAACTAATGGAATTTAGTTACTAATGCATGGATGTTGTTGTTAAGTACCGTCAAGTCGATTCTGACTCATAGCAACCCTGAATAGGGTTTGCAAGAAGTGGCTAGTGAATTTGAACCGTTGACCTTGTGGTCCAAACAGACCTTGAGGTCCAGTGCATTATTCCACACCAGAACACCAAGTAAAATACAATCCTTGAAAATTTCAATTATTTTCTCCATTTATCATGATGTTGCATATTGGTCAAATTGTGAGAACTTTTGCTTTATGTTGAGATATAATCTACCCTGCACTCTTTGCTCTTTATCATTAACTGTTTCAAGTCTTCACTTTCAGCAAGATTGTATCATATCACAGTGACAGCATCAATGGGCTCAAGCGTGGCAACAATAGTGAGGTTGGCCCAGGATTGGGCAGTGTTTCGTTCTGCTGTACATAAGGTTGCTTTGAGTCGGGACAGACTCGATGGCACCTAACAACAACAACAGGTTGTTAAAGAGTCTTCCTCCAATCCTGACACCAAGATCTTCATATAATTCAGTTTCTTGTATTATTTATTCAGCATACAGATCAAATAAGTCTGGTGATAAAAATGTGACCCACATCTTTCCTGATATCACACATCACTACCTCTTGGTCTCTCTACATACAGATTTCACATGAGTACAATTAAGTGTTCTGGAATTTCTATTCTTCACATTATTTATAATTTGTTTTAATACACAAATTCCTTTGTAAAATAATATAACAGAAGTAATTATCTCTGCTTTCAGCCAAGATCTGACATCAACAATGATATCCTTTGTTCCATGTCATCTTCTTGAATTTTTAGCAGCTCCCTATGGATATACTGCTGCAAATGTTTGTGAATTACCTGCAGCAAAATTTTACTTGTATGGGATATTAACGATGTTGTTCAATAATGTCTGCATTCTGTTTGGTCACCTTTTGGAAAGGGCAATTGGCCAGGTAGGTGTCACCCAAATATCTTGACATAAATGGGTGAACACTTCCAGTGTTGCATCTGTTTGTTGAAAACTCCCAACAGATTATTACTGGAGCTTTGGTTTTTGCCAATGCCTTCAGTGCAGCTTGGACTTCTTTCCTTAATACCTTCAGTTCTTGAACATATGCTACCTCCTGAAACGCTTGGATGTCAACCAATTCTTTTTGGTACAGTAACTGAGGATTCCTTTCTTCTTTTGATGTTTCCTGCGTCATTCAATATTTTGTTCATAAAATTCTCTGATGTGGAGTCAATTCCAACTCATAACAACCATACAGAACAGAGGAGAATTGCCCCATAATAGCCATTCCAAGGCTATTATTAATCTTTACGGAAGCAGCATGCCATATCATTCTCCCTTGGGTGTGGCTGATGGGTTTGAACCTTCTGGTTAGCAGCCAAGCGCTTTTCTTTATCACTACATCACCAAGGCACTATTTGCCCATGTTGTTGTTATGTGCCATGGAGCCGGTTCCGACTCATAGCAACCCTGTACAGGGTTTCCGAGGCTGTAAATCTTTACAGGAGCAGAAAGCCTGATCGTTCTTCCGCAGAATAGCTGGTAGTTTCGAACTGCTGACCCTGAGGTTCGCAGCCCAATTCGTAACCACTACTCTACCAGAGCCCATAGAAACCTTCAATATTGCAAATCAAGGGTAGCATTTTTCTACACTTATACAATTATTCCAACTTGAGGATTTGATTGTATTCTTCCCTTCTGGCTTTCTAACTCCAGGTCTGTGCACATTTCATTATATCTTACTTTGTAAACAAATGTACCCTACCTACCAGTTTATGTAAGATGTTACTAACTGGGCTACAAGGGAACTCTCTGTACTACCTTTTTCATTTTACTATAAATCCAAAACTATTATAAGAATAAAATTTATTAATATATATATTTTTTAATGCAGAGTCAAGAACATCTTAAAAACGGAATTACTGTTACTTTTTTTTTAAGTCTTGTTTTTGCCTTGCTTCAATAAATGATAAATGCCAAATTTATTTCATTTTACTCGGGGGTGGAAGAGTGATTAAAGAGAGTAAGATCTTAAACTCTTCTACGAATTACCAAATGACAATCAAAAATCTGTTGAGTTCTCAAGGTGGCCAGACGTCCATAACAGCCAATATTGGACATTATAACTGAAAAAAATGGAAACTACCTCTTTCTCTCTTTCTCTAGTGAAACTTAATGCCTAATGTCGAAGATCGGATAAGAACACATAAACTAATGAGCCTAATTATAGTCAACGAGAGAATGTTCCTCTGGTCGCGCTTGCGTAGTCAGCGCCACACAGGGCAAAAGCTCCAGGTTCGGGAGGGGTGTGGAGGGGGAAGGGGGCCCGCCTCCTCCACCCTTCCTAGCGTCCCCTCCCCATAAAAGGGTACCCACTACGCACGCGCAGTGCTTAACGGCCGGTCAGGAACCCAACAATTAGTCCCTTCTCATCCCAGAGGAAGCTTTCGTAGTTAGAAGAGGTTGTGAGCATTCTGTTAATATTTCCTTTACATCGAGAGCACGGCTCTGATCCACAAAGTCAGGCGGGCGCCGCCGCTTTAAGGGGGTGAGGTTTCAGCAGTCGCGCCAAGGAGCGCACGCATCCTATGAGTTTAAGTTATGGTACCTTCGCCACTGAAACATAAGAGGATCTTAATGGCTCGGCAGAAACCTAACGCGTAATTGTTTTCCATCACTTACCCACTTTGATTACGGAACACCGTTGTTGCCACTGTTCCTGCAATACCTTCTCCAATCCGTTCGATGCTTCTACTTCTTCCCGAACAAGACAAGATGGCGCCCGATAGGTCTCACCCGGAAGTGAATAATAATATCCGCTTGTCAGCTGAAGCCATACTGTCCCTCAGCCAGGTTGCAAACACGTGACTTACCGTCAGCCAAATCTCGAAGCCATTTTTGTTAAGGGCAGAAACACCTCCAGTGTAGTCAACGTCACGCAACTGAGCGTTTCCGCCCATTACCTCCTAATGTAGCTGGAGTCATGACTGACTCATTTTCATTTTTACAGTGAGTGTTTTAGACGAAAGTGCCATAAGTTTTATAACTTAGCAACGGGATCCCTCTAAAGACGAAGTACGTTTATTCTAAGGAATACTCCCGCTTCGGAGCGGGCTGAATTGGCAGCGCTCTTTTCAGATTACGGAGGGGCCTCAGGATCAAATCAAATCAACTCTGGCTGGTGGTTTGTTGCACCCGGAGTGAAATTCCAAGCGGGCCAGTATTGGCCAAAGCTTTCGGAGAACTCAAGGTTTGGGCTTCATTGAGAGCCACGGAGGAATCTGCCTCTGGGAAAGAGGGTCTTTGTGAACGTGGCCAGTCGGCAGTGATCGCAAAGACTTTAGCTGACCCCGCAGCGGTCGAACTCTTCGTAGAATGGACGCTGTACCTCACCCTTGGAGTCCCCAGATTTCGTTCGTTCCCAGAGACCAGTCAAAAAAAGTGGCCGCGAACTCTCCCCCGACTACAAGATGGCCTCCCTGGACTTAAGCAATGCAATTCTACACACACACAAAAAAACTTTGATACAGTGTGTTTTAAATATGAACGACGTTCATGTATCAAAAGTATCCAGTTCCAAAGTAGAAGGTACAAGTTACAAGGAAAACGATGTCCCAGTGATACTGTTTCTATTACGAAATCTTGGAAAGTGACTTTCCAGAGAGTAGCATGAAACTATTTTAGAATGCACTAAGTATCTTGTTTCCTTGGAAATTGTTGTTTTAACAAAAATGCGTATAAAAGAATATAGCAAATTACAATAAAACAAAATGGTAAGAGTGCAGATAGATGGAGATAGGTACAGATAGATGTGGGACTGTATGTAGTTGCCCTAGTATGAAATTCATTCTTCCTTAATAATGACACTTTAAACCCAGATCAGCATTAGGAGAAAGTCCTTAATGGCTAAAAATATGCTTTCTCTTGGGGGAAATCATCACTAATGACACCTGCCAACAGCAGGCTGTGAATTTATGAGAAAATACTACTACTGGAACTGAAAGGAAAGCTCTATTCCTTTGCACTCACCCTAATCTCTGCTTAACACAAATAAGGCTATTCAGTAGTCTAATATGACTAATAGAGTTTGGGATCTCGAAAACTCATTAGTCCTGTGTAAGGTGCAACTATTTATTGGTCTGTGTCTCCAGGTACGGAATAAAGAAAAGTGATAAGAACAGAAGAGGCTTGAAATCAATTAGCCCAGTAGACAAATGAAACTTGTGAACATCATTTTCTATGGCTGAGACCAAAAGAACTGGACTGTACTCAGCTACCACTACCAACTGCTCTGAAAGGAATCACATTAGAGGTTGGGAGAAAATGTGGAACTAAACTCAATATTAGAAGAACAGATTTACTTGTCAGAAAGAGACTGAAAGAACCTGACACCATGGCCCTTGGCTTGCCCACCATTCAGGTCCGGAAAGGAACTCAACCTTGTGGCCCAATTTTCAGCCAAGCAGTAGAGAAGTGTATAGTGGGGCAACAACACTAGTAAGGTATGCTCCCATGGAATGGTCAACCATTCAATATCAAAAGGGCAATATTTTCCTAAGGATAAAGTTGACAAGGGATGGAAAGGTGGGTGGAATGCAAACAGGAACCACAGGGAAACAGGTAGTTAACTATTGTTACATGGGGATTATCACTGAGATGAAACTAAGTGTATGATTTATTGAATGTAACATGGATGGTCTTGTCTGTATACCTTCACTCAATTCACAATAAAAAGTTGGGAGAAAAGTACTAGAAAAACTAGAAAAAGATGTCAACATATTTGTTGTTAAGTGCTGTCGAGTTGATTCCCACTCATAGTGAGCCTCTATGGGGAGCAGCTGGTGAGTTAGAACTGCCAAACTTGCAGTTCAAATTGACCTTGTGGTCGAGTGTTTATCCTAACAGTGCCACACTAGGACTCCTTAATAACATATTAACAGAGATTACTGCTGATTTTGCTTCCTGATTTCAGTATTTTCCAAGTTTTCTGCATAAATTCTGATTTTAAGTTTATTTCTCTGAAAAAAAATTCTAAAATATTCAATCTTCTCTGAGAGCTCTGATTGCCCTAGTGGAACTTTTATATGTTTCCACTATCTGTAATCATTTTGTAATTGTTTACTTGTTACCCTATAATGTGAAAGCAGTTTTCTGACTGGTAATTTTGTTCCCCACATCTGCCCTCCAAGTGCCACACAAAAAACATTTGTGTTTGTCAAGCGATTTAATTCAGTATTACCCACTTCTGGAGCTCACCTTTCAGTCTAACAATACAGAGGCCTATGAAGGGAATAATATCACTAATGTTCCTCAAAACAACCAACCAAATGAGTCCAAAAGAGCAGCATTTGCGCAAAAGTAAAGCTCAGCAGGTAGGAAGGGCAGGAAAGATAAGTGAATGAAAACTGCACCCAGGATAGAGTGGGAAGAGGGCTGTTACATTGAAGGGATTAAAACTAATGTCATGAAACAAAATGTGTATAAATTGTTGAATGTATAAATTGCTCTGTAAAATTTTAGCCAAACCACAGTAAGATGTCAACTTTTTTTTTTACTAATATGTTAACAATAGTACCTCCAGTGTAGGGGTGAGGGAAAAGGAATGGAGCTTTCCTTTTGCTTCTGGAAACCCATAGTCAATGGGGGGAGAGGTGAACTACCTCCCATTTCTCTCCATGACAGTCTTATGAAACACTCTCAGCAATCAGTTTCCCAGACCAGAAAATGGGTTTTACAGTGCCATTTTCTCACCCTCACAATTATTTTCTAGGGTTGCCCTGTAAAGTAATGGCCCTAAGGAGGCATCGAGCAAGTATTATTTCAACAGTTAACTTTAACAGAATGCATTTTTGTGTTAGAATGCCTCCCACACTGTCTGAATAACCATTATCTACCTGGACTGCTACAGACTGATCAACTACCATCTTGCTATTTATGACTAACAAACAGTGGAGTTTTTAGATTTTATGTTTATTACTTTCTTCTGCAAAGTGTTTTAAGTATAAATTTCTTCAGAGAGGATATATCTAAGTTAGTACCTTGTATGATTATGGAAAAAATATTCTCAAGAGAAAATGGAAAAAAGCTGAGATGTGGAAAAGATATACAAATTAAGAAATATGACTGCTTCTTGAAATTTTAATCTCTATATATGTGGCGCTGTGGGCTAATGCATCAGACTGCAAAGTCGTTTGAACTGTAAGGTCGGTTCAAGCTTACCAGTCTCTCTTTGGAAACCCTATACAGGGTCGTTATGGGTCAGAATCAACGGGAAGACACTCAACAACAACAAAAGCAATACTGTAAGTAAGTTACATAGTACATCCATCTTAAACTTTATGAACAAAAATTATTTAAAGCTAAGATGCTACAATTATTACAAATTCTTTTCATTCTTAAGTGGTATGGTTACTTAAGCATCTACAAAGTAGTGAGAATAGTTACAAACTTAATAATATATGAAGAGCTTTTAGTACCAGTATCATTTACCAGTGAGTTGATTCTGACTCACAGGGTACATATGTATGGCAGAGTAGAGCTGTGCTCCACAGGGTTTTCAGTGGCTAACTTTTTTGGAAGTAGATCACCAAGCATTTCTACAAATGTGCCACTGGGTGGGCTGCAACCCCCAACCTTTAACTTTGCAACCAAGCACATTAACCATTTGCATCACTCAGGGACATCCATGAGGGAAGATACAAAATAGTTACTTACCAATAATTGACCATACTGAGTTCTTAGGCCAGATTGGAGAAAGTAAGGGAAATGTAGTTGAAAGCATATTCTTTTAAAATCTTTTGTAATTCACCATTCTAATTCTGTACTTAATTCATTTGGATAAGGTGGTAGGTATTATTGCTAAGTGCTACTGAATCAGTTGAGTCATGGTGACCCTTTTCAGGATTTCCAAGGCTGTAAATCTTCACGGGAGCAGGAAGTCTCATCTTTCACCTGAGAAGTGGCTGGTGGGCTCAGGTGGATGACCTTATGGTTCACAGTCCACTGATTATCACACAGAGCCACCATGCTTCCCTAACATTGTTGTTGTTGTTGTTGTTATGTGCCATGCAGTTGGTTCCGACTCATAGCAGCCTTGCATAGGGTTTCCGAGGCTGTAAATCTTTACGGGACCAGAAAGCCTCTTCTTTCTCCCGCGGAACCGCTGGTAGTTTCTAACTGCTGGTCTTGCGGCTCGCAGCCCAGTTCATAACCACTACACCACCAGAGCTCCTTTTGATATCATTAGTGTCACCAATATAATTCTCCACAGTCTCAGAGCACACAGAAGGCAGCATTTCTAAGCTCCCTTGAATTGGCTCTTACCAGTGGGTGGAAGTGGTATGTATGTGTTAGGCCTGGACCAAGCTTAGAAAGTCTGGGGTACTGTCACAGCAACCAATAGGCCACATGTTTCAAATGCTGCGGCTGCAGGTTGGCAGAGCCTGTCGGCCTGGATCCCTATTTGCTTCATTTTAAGTAGTTGCCAGATCCCCACATCTGAAAAGGACATTGCAATGACCTTTGCAATGAACTACTTTGCGATAAACTGCTGAGATTCTGGGTCACTTGCGAATATAATATAAGCCTAACCTATTCTGCAACTGGTCCCTCCTGACAATATGTCCGAAGTATGAGAGACCAAGTTTGACCAACCTGGCCTCCAAGAACCACTCTGGCCGCACTTCTTCCAACACTGATTTGTTGGTCAGAGAAAAAGAGGAAGACCCCCAAGGAGATGGATTGGCAGAGTGGCAGCATCAATGGGTTCAAGCGTGGCAACAATTGTGAGGTTGGTCCAGGATTGGGCAGTGTTTCATTCTTCTGTGCATAAGGGTGCTATGGGTCGGTAATGACTCTATGGCACCTAACAGCAACAACCACCTATGAATATAGATAATGGTAATGCTAACAGGAGTTGGGTGCTGCTTGAGCAAATCACCAAAAATAAGTAGCATCATCTTGGAGGTTGTTTGGCAGACATAGAAAATTGATTTGTTGTTGTTAAGTGCTGTTGAGTCAGTTCCAACCCATAGCGACCCTGTACAGGGTTTCCGTTGATGCTGGAGGCTAAAAACATGGGAAAACAGAGCCCTGGTGGTGTAGTGGGTTACACATTAGTCTGTTAACCACATGGTTGGCTGTTTGAATCCAACAGATGCTCCACGGCAGAAAGATAAGGTTTTCTGCTCCCACGGGAATTTACATTCTTGGAAACCCTAGTGGTATTATGAGTTGGAATCGACTTTACGGCACACAACAACAAATGAGAAAACATTTGATAAAACTATCACCCATAATAATCTGGGAGGCAGATAAAATTCCTAATGAGTTTCAGGTACTGGTTAGACGTTGAAAACCAAGACACTAATGTGTATTGGGTGGTAATGAATACATTTAGCAAGGAAGTATAACAAAGAGTGGAGTTGAGGGAAAAAAGCCTTGTTTATAAAAGTCAAAAAGAGGGGATAGAGGCAACAAGAAGTTTTAAGACTCATAGGATTATGGTTTTTAATTACAAGCAGTAGGAAATAAACTTGAGAAAACATTAAGCAACAAAGGATTATTAAAATTCAGCTTTGCAGCAGAAATAATAAGATTATAGACTTCATACTATATTTAAATTTTCCAATGGGTGTGGAGCCATAATTGTTTCTTCTTTTGATAAAAAGAGAAGAAGAAAAAGCCTCAAAGGAAAATCAGGTTAAGACTATGGCTCTTCCATCAAAGCATATAGACTTAAAGTATCTGTGAAAAACCCAGGAGAGGTATGAATGCAGTAAAGCAAAGAAATATTTGCTGTTGTTGTTGGGTGTTATCAAATCAGTTCTGATTCATAGCAACCCTATTCACAACAGAATGAAGCCCAGCCCAGTCATTTGCCAACCTCACAATAGTTGTTATGTTAGAGCCCATTGTTGCTGCCACTGTCTCAGTCCATTTTGTTGGGGTTCTTGCTCTTTATTGCTGATTCTCCACCTTCCAAGCATGATGTCATCCAGGGACTGGTCCCTGATAATATGCCCAAAGTTCAAGAAACAAAGTCTCCCCATCCTGGCTTCTAAGGAGCATAATGACTGTACTTCTTTCAAGACAGATTTGTTTGTTCTTCTGGAAGTCTATGGTATTTTCAATATTCTTCACTAAAATAATAATTCAAATGCATCAATTCTTCTGGAGGCTTCATTATTCACTGTCCAACTTTCATATGCATATGAGGCAACTGAAAATACCATGGCTTGGATCAGGCACACCTGAATCCTCACACTGACATCTTGGCTCTTGAACACTTGAAAGAGATCTTTTGCAGCAGATTTGCCTAGTGCAATATGTCATTTGATTTCTTGAATTATTGCTTCCATGAGCATTAATTGTAGATGCAAGCAAATTGAAGTCTTTGACAATTTCAATCTTTTCTCTGTTTTTTTTCATGATGTTTGTTGGTCCACTTGTGAGAATTTTCATTTTCGTTACAATTCATACTGAAGGCCTTTGATCTTCTTCAGTATTTTAAGTCCTATTCACTTTCCACAAGCAAGACTGTGTCATCTGCATATCACGGAGTTATTTAATAACTTTACCTCCAGTCCTGATGCCACGTCTTCTTCATATAACCCAGATTCTCAGATTATTTGCTCAACATACAGATTGATGTTGCTGTTTGGTGCCATCGACTCATTTGTGACTCATAGCAACCCTATGAACAACAGCATGAACTACTACCTGGTCCTGTGCCATTCTCATGATTATTGTTATGCCTGAGCCCATTGCTGCCGTCACTGTGCCAGTCCATCTCCTTGGGGGTGTCCCTCTTTATTCTTCCACTTTACCAACCACGATGTCCTCCTCTAGGCACAGATATCTCCTGTCTGAAGTATGAGACAAAGACTCACTATCCTTGATTCTAAGGAACATTCTGGCTACATACAAAAACCATGTGGGAGCCATGTCTAACTTCCTCTGGCTTCACAAGGGAAAGACAAGCTCAAGACTGATTATTATTTTTTTTTTAATGTTTTATTGTGAATTATGTGATAGTGTACATGGAAGAACATTAGCTTTACATTCATCTTATTGTATATCATTTCATTGCCATGGTTACAGTCCCCTCCATGCATCATCTACCAACCCTGCAAGCCTGCCCCCCCCGGTCATCAGCACACCACCCCTCTCCCTATCTGGGTCTAAAGTCCCCAACTGCTCCATCTCTCTACGTCAACACTAATTCTTATGATGTGAAGGTCACACATGCCTCTACCATACAGCCTTCTTTACTGTATTCTGAAACCAACCATCCCTTCCACAGCACTCTTTGCTTCCCATCTGGGTTCTGTAATCCATTGCAATGGCCACACAGAACTCATAACATTATTCATGATCATGGGTTCCTTAGGGAAGTAAACACAGTACAATTCAGGATCAGAAAAACTCAGGATGCAGTTCTCCAGTCAAGAACGCCTCTTGTCTGTCATATTGCAGACATGCCTCAAGTGTTACAAAGCTCTTTTAACTGGTCTGTGAATGCCCAAGGAGCACATTCTGCAAGCCAGTTTCCTGCCCGTAGGCACTGAGCCTTACTCAGTGCATGGGCCTAGAACCTGAAGCTGCTCTGTCTCTCCATGCCACTGCATCTAGATTGAGTCCTATCAGCCTTGGGGTTGTCTATGTTCGGGGAACTCAATCTGGAAGTAGTTCCTGGAGGCCCCTGATGGAACTGGTTTCAATGTCTGTTAGCAACACAGGACAGCTGTGGGCAGGCTGATTAAATGCTGGTCTGGTGGCTCTGTGAGTCCTGTAGGTCTGGAGCTGAACGTGCCTAAATCCAGGCACTAATTCAGTGCAGCTGACCCTGCCTCATACTGGTATGACTCCCAATCACATGGCTCCGAACTCCTGGAGAGCAGAGTCTGTGCTGGGGAAGAATGAAGAGGGTACCTTGCCATACCTCTGGTCACCAGGAAAGCCTGTGGAAAGAGAAGGAATTGTACCTTTCCTATCGCCTGTGTGAATCTGCTCTGCTAAGCCTCCATCTGTTGCCAGAGCTGCTCACAAAATGATCATGCCACATCTGACCAATCTCCTTCTCTCTCTCACTGTCCCTGCTCAGCTTCTCCTCCCAGCAAGCACTCAGTGCATTTGTGCAAGTAACATTTCCTCTGATGTTCAGGGTTCCAGAAGTTTTATTTATGTCTGTTTCATTAGGTCTCTTGTGTTTCTTGTAGATAGTCTGAATCCAGCTTGAATTTCTGGCAGCTGCTGCATATGTACTGGTGTGGTGCTGTGGGTGAATGCACTAGGCAGCAAGGTTGGTTTGAACCACAAGATCATTGGTTCAAGCTCACCAGCTGCTACTTAGAAACCCTATACTATGAGTCCAAACTGACTCGGCAACACTTAACAACAACAACTTACGTACTGCTGCAACTGTCTTTGAATTACCTTCAGCAAAATTTACTTGCATGTGGTATTGATATTTAATGAGTTCTGCTTTCCCCTGAGTCATCTTTCTTAGGAATAGGCACAAATATGGATCTTTTCCAATCGGTTGGCCAGGTTGTTGTGATGTGCCGTGGAGTCAATTCCTACTCATAGCGACCCCTGTACAGGGTTTTTGAGGCTGTAAATCTTTACAGGAGCAGAAAGTTCATCTTTCACCCATGGAGTGGCTGGTAGTTTCAAACTGCTGACCATGAGATTAGCAGCCCTATTCATAACCACTAGTTGTCTTCAGAAATTCTTGGCACAAAAAAGTGCCTCCAGTGCTACATGAGTTTGTTGAAACATCTCAATTTGCATTCCATAAACTATTAAAATCTTGGTTTTTCACTAATGCCTTCAGTGCAGCTTAGACTTGTTCCTTCATTACCCTTGGTTCTTGATCGTATGCTGCCTCTTTAAATGTTTTAATACTGACCATTTCTTTTTGATACATTGACTCTGTATGCTTTCCATCTTTTGATGCTTTCTGCATCATTCAATATTTTGCCCATAGAATCCTTCAAAATTGCAAATCAAGGTTTGAATTTTTCCTTTTGTTCTTTCAGCTTGAGAAATGCTGAGTGTGGTCTTCCCATTTGGTTTCCTAATTCCAGGTCTTTGCACATTTCATTTTAATATTTGACTTTGTCTTCTCAAACTGTCCTTTGAAATTCTTTATTCAGCTGTTTTACTTCCATCATTTATTTCTGTCACTTAAGCTTATCCACTCTCAAGAGCAAGTGTCAGAGTCTCTTGACATCCACTTTGATCTTTTTCCACTGTCTTTTTAATGACCTTTTGCTTTCATCATGTATAATGTTCTTAATGTCACCCCATAATTGGTCACTAATGCCTGATGCATTGTATCTGTTCTTAAAATGGTCTCTAAATTCAGGTTAGATATACTCAAGCTCATTCTTTGGCTCTTGTGAACTTGTTGTAATTTTCTTCAGCTTCATTACGAGCAATTGATGGTCTGTTCCACAGTCTGCCTCTGGCCTTGTTTTGGCTGATGATACTGAGCTTCTCCACCATCTCTTCCTACATGTGTAATCTGTTTGATTCCTTTGTATTCCATTTGCTTAAATCCATGTGTATAGTCAACTTTTATATTGTTGGAAAAAGATATTTACCACGTGTAAGTCATTGGTCTTGCAAAATTCTATCATGTGAGCTCCAGCATCATTTCTATTGCCAAGGCCGTATTTTCCAAATATGGATATTTCTTGTTTCCAATTTTTGCATTCCGATAACCAGTAATTACCAATACATCTTTGGTTGTGTGTTTGATCAATTTCAGACTGAAAAAGTTAGCAGAATTCTTCAATTTCATTATCACTGCCTTTAGTGGTTGCTGCGTAAATTGAATAGTAGTGGTATTAACTTGTCTTCCTTGTAGGCGTATGGATTGTTGTTGTTAAGTGCCGTGGAGTCGGTTCCGACTCATAGCGACCCTGCACAGGGTTTCCGAGGCTGTAAATCTTTACGGGAGCAGAACGCCTCATCTTTCTCCCGC
>NW_006408602.1:5503893-5509357 GCF_000296735.1 Chrysochloris asiatica | reverse complement strand
AATTTACAGTCTCAGCTTTTAGGGAAGGTTTTTACATTTATCTGTGGGTATCCAGGGCTCATGTATGGAATTACTAACCAGCATAACTGAATAATCAGAAAAGGGACATTTTGCTATGTCTGCTAGGTGGCTAAAGTCTGATCCTCAGAGCCTATGGTTTGGACAGGAGATATGTTTTTGCATTCCATTTAATTTTTTAAAAAAGTTTTTATTGTGAATTGAGTGATAGTTGACATGGAAAAACATCGGTTTTAATCTGTTTCATTGCAATGATTACAATCCCCTCTGTGCATTCAACAGTATTTGCTTCTATTCTGTTTTGTTTTTTTTTTCCATTTCATTTTTTGCAACTTCCAATTCTCCTAGATTCATATTTCATAATTCTACGTTCCAATTATTAATGGACATTTGCAGATGCTTCTCATTTTGAGGTGTGCCACATCAGCAAATGAAAGTTCTAAAGCCTTAATTCATGTCATTATGGTCAACTCTACTTTTGAGGAGGGAACACAGTGACTATACGATAAGCACTGGACTGCAAAAGAGGTCACCAGACATGACATTGGAGAAAGATGAGGCTTTCTGCTCCAGCAGAGATTTAAAGCTTTGGGAACCCTATAGAGGGCCACTATGAGTCAGAACAGACTCGATGACACTTAACAACTTTGAGGAGGTAGCTCTTCCCCAGTCATATTTTGAGTGCCTTCCAACCTGAAGGGGCTTTCCTTCTTGCACTTTATCTGATAATTTTCTACTGCTATTTATAAGGTTTTCAGTGGCTAAACATTCAGAAGTGGTCTGCCTCTCCTTCCTAGACTCCTACTTTAGAATCTCCGATGAAACTTGTCTACCATGAGTGACCCTGATGGTATTTAAAATACTGTATCATAGCAATATACAAGTCACCTCAGAACAACATATTGGCAGATGAGTAGTGTAGAGAAATATTTGGTTGGTTGAGTATCTGCTGTGGAGTCGGTTCCAACTCATAGAGACCCTGTACAGGGTTTCCAAGGCTGTAAATCTTATGGGAGCAGAAAGCCTCATCTTTCTCCCATGGAATAGCTGGTAGTTTCAAACTACTGACCTTGTGGTTTGCAGTCCAATTTGTAACCACTAAGGAGCTCTGGTAGCATAGTGGTTACGACTCAGGCTGTGAACCGCAAGGTCAGCAGTTCGAAACTACCAGCTGCTCCGTGGGAGAAAGATGAGGCTTTCTACTCCCGTAAAGATTTATACCCTCGGAAACCCTGTACAGGGTCACTATGAGTAGGTTCCGACTCCACGGCACATAACAATGCAATATCCACATCTAAAAAAATCTGGTATGGTTAATGGCATTTTAAAACTAATAACAGGTCTAGTAGGCTTTTTGTTTTTTGACAATGAAAATGCTTGTTTTTAGTGGTAGCTAAGCCCTCAGTCAATAAAGCACAAGTAAACATCTTTCTGGTATTCTCTGCTTTCAGCCAAGATCCATCGTAAAGGCTTTCGATTGTGTGGATCATGACAAGCTATGGACAACATTGTGAAGCATGAGTATTCCGGAACACTTAATTATGCTCATGAGGAATCTGTACATGGACCAAATGGCAGTTGTTCGAACAGAATATGGGAACACTGAATGGTTTAAAATGAAGAAAGGTGTGCAATTGGATTGTATTCATTTGCCATAGTTATTCAACCTGTATGCAGAGCAAATAATCCAAGAAAATGTGTTATATGAAGAAAAACATGGCATCAGGATTGGAGGAAGACTCATTAACCAACCTGAGATATGCAGATGATTCAACCTTGCTTGATAAAAGTGAAGAGGACTTAAAAATACTTACTGATGAAGATCAAAGAGCACAGCCTTCCGTTTGGATTGCATCTCAATATAAAGAAAAAATCCTCACCACTGGACCAATAAACAACATTCTTTTCAATGGAGAAAAGATTGAAGTTGTTAAGGACTTCATTCTTCTTGAATCAACTATCAACACTCATGGAAACAGCAGTCAAAAAATCAAACAACATTTTGCACTAGGCAAATCTGCTGCACAAGACTTTTTAAAAGTGTTTAAGTGCAAAAATGTCAGCTTGAGGACTAAGGTGTGCCTGACCCAAACCATGGTATTTTCAATAAGCTCATATGCATGCGAAAATTGGACAGTGAATAAGGAAGACTGTAGAAGAATTGATGTTTTTGAGTTATGGTGTTGGAGGAGAATATTGAAAGTGCCATAGCCTACCAAAAGAACCAATAGATCTGTATTGGAAGAAGTGCAGCCAGAGTGCATCCTTAGAGGCCAGGATGGCCAAACTGTGTCTCTCATACTTCGGACATATTTTCAGGAGGGACCAGTCGCTAGAGAAGGATACCATGTTTGGTAAGGTGGAGGGTCAGAGAAAAAGAGGAAGACCCCCAGTGAGTAAGATTGGTAAAGTGGCAGCATCAATGGGCTTAAGTGTGGCAACAATTGTGAGATTGGCGCAGGATATTCCCTCTCTATATATTACAAAAAAGTGACTATCAACTTTGTATGCAATGTTGTTGTTAAGTACCATGGACTCATAGGTAATATTTTTTACAAGTGTCCTTCTTATGCAAACAGATGCCAAGATTAACCTTGTTAGGACTCCTTTACCAAGATAAACACATGTTATTGATAAGTGCCACAGAGCATCTGGTGCATTTGAACCACCAACCCTGGGGTTCAAACCAACCTTGTGGTCTATTACTTAACCTACAGCACCATACCAGTACTCCATGTTGTTGCTGCCTAGTAATGTCAAGTTGATTTCAACTCATGGCGACCCTGTGTAGGATTTCCTAGGAGTGGCTAGTGGATTTGAACCACTGACCAATGCAGTTCAGACTGAACTTGCGATCCAGTGCTTATCCTACAGTGCCACACCATGACTCCAGAACTCCATAGCAGATTTAAGTTAATTCCTTAAATAAATCGAGTCTTCTGCCAAGACAGATTAAGGAGCTGACACCAACTGAAATTTTTAGAGGGGAAAAAAAAAAATGAACAAGGTATTTTCAAAGGCAGCAATAGCATCAGAGTATTCTTGTAAGCAATGAAAGCAGCCATTAGTCCATCCTCAAAGAAATGAAGGTCCTGGGGATTTAACCCAGTCAATGCACTCTTTTTAAAAATATATTATTAGTAGAAGAAAATGGGGGCCCTATAAAATTTTTTTTTGAGACTAGGAAACAAAAAGAAGTTAGGAGTCAAATCAGCACAGTATGGCAGCTAATGATTTCCCATGGGAATCATTAGCAAAATTGTCCTTGTTTAACAACAGGTATGGTTAAGAGCATTGTTGTGGTGGAGGAATTCCTTGTGTAGCTTTATGGGCATTTTTCTGCTAAAGCTTTGCCAAACTTTCTCAAAAATACTTTTAATAATAAACAGATTTATAGGTGTTTGACCCTCCAGAAAGTCAAAAAGCAAAATGTCTTGAGTATCCCAAACAAATGTTTCCATAATCTTTGTTTCTGATTTAGTTTTGCTTTGACTAGACCATTTTCACCTCTTGATGGTCACTGCTTTATGTTTTGTATTCAGGATTATACTGGTAAAGTCATCTTTCATCTCAAGACAGACTCTTTCAAGACACAAAAGAACAAATATTGCATAAGACAATTATTGTAAAAGCTTAAGAAAAGATACCCATACTAAAAGAAGATGAGGAAAAAAATCTTGGCTACCAGCGGTTGAAGGGAGAGCACAGTACAGCAGAGGTTATGGGATAGTCACATCATAGCTCAGGGGTTGGGGAGGGCAATTTACAAGGAAAGAGAGGGAAATACACAAGAAGGGGAAGTAGAGTGGAAGAACAAAGTAGATAGGGAAACATTTAGGTAGGTTTGCATAGGCTAAATGGGTCAGAGGTAAATAGTGATGTATGCTCAACCTTGAACAATAGGACACTGGGATACAGGGATCAAGGCATAGCCTGAATAGGCAAAAGATGGGAAATAATGTTAAGATGATGTTTGATTGTCTTATGGATATTGTTTTCCCTTGCATATTATTGTTAAATAGACATTTGAGTGGGATAGAAAGGGATATTGCGAAAAATGATTACAGAAAGCTTGTAAGCCCATCTTCAGTCTATAACTGATTAGAATACCTAAAAGGGGTTCTAGAACTTGCCCAGTGAAATAGGCTTCTTGCGGAGCCTTTGTTGTGTATAGGATCTTAGGTGGAATCCTGAGCCCCACCCAGAACCTGATGTGGGACATTCCTACTTGAAAGGACATGCAGACTATCCTGCAGCAGCTAGAGGAACAGAATATACTTCTTGAAAGAAAGATCAACAGTAAAAATGAAAAACAAAAATGGCAGTCTGATTGTGTACTACAAGAATAAGCAAGTTGTTTGCAGCGACCCATCAAGGCAAGAAATTAAGTCCCTTCAGGACAAACCCTCTCCAAGACTGAAACTCAAAAGGAACACATGAGCAAGCATGTAAGTCTGCTGGTGACTATGTTGGTCTAATTGTGAGTGGAAGTGGGGTAAAGTCAGTATGGAAGATATGGGCTGAGTTTGACCACTTTCCATAGACTCTCACTGACCTTGAAATGAGAAAGAGAGGAAGGGCTAGTTGGTTAGAAGTGTTCGTGAGACTTGGGGACTTCTGAGCCCATGGGCGAGGACCTAGTCACGGAGGGCTAGAGCTGAGAGTGAAGCATACAGCCGATATGAAATGAGGGGAGATGCACAAGAACACCCAAACTTGTAGATAGTATGCATTTGACCTAACTTCAATGGCTTGATGATCAGAACTTGACTAGAGGAAGATAAAGAAAGCAAGCATAAATTGCTAAATTTGATGAACTTGACCTATACTTATGGATGTAGCAGCTCAAAATACTGAGAGGGAAGGAGTCTTCACCTTTAAGATCAAACCTATCCACTCTATACACAGGGTTAATAGGGACAGGCTACTTAGACATTGGCTACCTAAAATGGGGGTGGGGTGGGGAGCATAAAGGTATGAAGTGGCTGGTTTACAAGTTTTCAAGAGGGAGCTTAATTTCAGAGTGTGTGGGGGAAGGCAGAATCTCCACTGAATAGTTTTCCTCTTGTTTAGATGGGTCTGGGGAAAGGAGATGGGTATAGGATTCTTTGATTCAATAATGAAAAATTGTTATACCTAATTGCAGTTGTCACAACTAAAAAGGTAGAAGCTGTGTAACAAAAAGGTGGGTGGGTGGGGGTAGTTAATCTTACATTTCAGAAACAGAGGCCCCTAGGACCATCAAGAGATACGAGCATGAACAGAACGGGAGACCCTAAACAGAGAAGCAGCGACACCAGAGATGGAGGCAGAGATGAGGACATGGAGAGAGAGAGCAGCTGAGGAGACTCATGGAGAGAAAGGCTGTGTGCTGGTGGCCAGGAGGCAGACTTGCAGAATGTGCCCTTTAGTTGTTTAAACGATTATATATCCCTGCGAGATTTTT
>NW_006408602.1:5493410-5502673 GCF_000296735.1 Chrysochloris asiatica | reverse complement strand
GGAGAAAAGATTGAAGTTGTCAAGGACTTCATTCTTCTTGGATCAACTATCAACACTCACGGAAGCAGCACTCAAGAGATAGACGACGTATTACATTAGGCAAATCTGCTGCACAGGAACTTTTTCAAGTGTTGAAGAGCAAAGATGTCAGCTTGAGGACTAAGGTGCACCTGACCCAAGCCATGTTATTTTCAATAACCTCATATGGATGCGAAAGCTGGACAGTGAATAAGGAAGATCGTAGAAGAATTGGTGCCTTCTAATTATGGTGTTGGAGAATATTAAAAGTGCCATGGACTGCCGAAAGAACCAATAGATCTGTTTTGCAAGAAGTGCAGCCAGAGTGCTCCTTAGAGGCCAAGATGGCCAAACTTTGTCTCTCATACTTTGGACATATTGTCAGGAGGGAACAGTCGCTGGAGAAGGATATCATGCTGGGTAAGATGAAGGGTCAGAGAAAAAGAGGAAGACCCCCAACGAGATGGATTGGCCAGGTGGCAGCATCGATGGCAGCGGTAGTGAGGTTGGCCTGGGATCGGACAGTTTCGTTCTGCTGTGCATGGGGTCGCTATGAGTCGGTTCCGACTCGATGGCACCTAACAACAACAATGGTTTGGGGGCGAGGAGGAAATGCTACATGTGCTAAAGGGTAGACACCAGTTGACATGGGTGATGGGACAGGCAATATACAACCGGAGGGAGGTTGCCAGAGTAAAGTTGGTAGTGGTGGGAGACACAGGGAGGAATGCAATGATTAAAGTGAGTAGAGGTAAATGCTGTTAACTTTTAGTGCATGGAGGGGATTGCAACCATGTGATGAAGTAAAGCATGTGATTTGTTGAATGTAAAATTGATCATCTACTCTGTAAACCTTCACTCAATTCACAATAAAAGTTTAAGAAAAAAAACAAAACTCTTCCAAGAAACGCTTCAGGATCTTGATCTTACTCATTTAAAATTTCTGTTGAAAGCTCAGCTCTTGCCTGTAGCTTATCTAGGAGCACTTACTGATTTTAGCACCTCCTTGCACAGTACAGAAATTGTACTATCAGAAATTTTGCTTAACTTTTTCAGTTAGAAATTTGGAAGCTGAACCAGTTGAGATGTCTACTGTGCTGACTACTGTTTCTGCCATTATGTGTTGGTCCTCTTCAACTAGGGCATGAACAAGACTGTTTCCTCAAGTGCTTATCTTTAACATCTTAAACATGTTTAAAACGAGTTATTCATTTGTAAACCGCTGACTTCATTGGGGCATTATTTCTATCAACTTTACATAAATGTTCTTCTACCCAAGCTTCACCATAAATGTGAGGCTTGTTCTTGCTTCAATTTTAGAATTCATATTACTCTGTTATGGAGGCTCTTTACAAACTGATGTCTTATCCTTCTTAATGCTTCAAAGTAGATCCTGTTCAGACATGTTATAAGACACTAGTACGAGCTTATTTTGGTGCAAAATTTTTTTGTAATCTATGTACAGTTTTTTCAATATATGCATTTTCCATGAAATTTATGGAGCCTCCTTTTATTCTTCAACAGACATTTCAGATGTAGCCAAGGAGAATAATAAAGATTCTTCCAAAGGATGGAGTCTGGGCTGTACAAAAGAATGGAAAAGAGAATTCTTCCTAAAGAACAGTTGAAAACATAATCATGCACATTGTCCCCACCAAGGTAAGGGGACCTTGATAATACTTCCCATTTTCCCCCCCTTTCTGAATGAGAATGTTGATTGTGGTTATGTTTCCATGTTAGACTACTGTACACAAAGTGTGGAAGTGTACATTGAGTGTATGTGTGGAACACATAACATATCCTTTTGGCTCCTGAGTCTTGAAACCAACAGGAGATACATCCAGACCAGATAGAGCACATCACATTGCAGCAGATTCACAGTAGACTTTGGGTGAGCAAGAAATCAAGCTTTTGTTACGTTAAATCACTGGCTTTTTGAGTTATTTGTTACTGCAGCATACTCCTTCCAAATATATGTTGTTTTTGTTGTGAAGGGCCGTCAAGTTGATTCTGACTCACAGCGATGCTGTATAGGGTTTCCAAGAAGCGGTTGGTGGGTTTGAATTGCCAGTCTTGCAGTTCAAATCAACTTTGTGGTCTAGTGCTTTTCCTACAGTGCCACCCAGGACTCCATTATAATATATATGGGAATTAAAACACTTTTGAGTATTTCTATTTGGGTGCAATTTCTAAAATATATGAAAATGGTTTTAGGGGTCCGTGAAGCACTAAAAATGCATACAGATCTTAGATCTTGGACAGTCATTGCTGTGGGAACACACCAATATCAAGATTTCCCTTCTCAGCCTTGATGTAAACATAAGCAGAAGTAACGTGGGGTTCCCAGAATGAAAACCCACTCTTCCCCCAACATTCATAGCTTCTTCTTTGGTATTACTAGGACTGATAATCACTGTACCTTTTGTCTCTAGGACATCTCTTGCACTTAATTCACATATGGCTCTTTGGGCAATGTTACTTAATTTGTCTCTGAATCATTTACCATCTGACTTGTCTTTTCCTTATTCTTCACTTCTTAGACAGTCTATCTTCTTACTTCTTAGAAGGATTTCTGGTGTATTCCCAGTGCCTAGCACATAGTCCTGGTGTGGCACTGTAGGATAAGCACTGGGCCACAAGGTTGGTTTGAACCCCAAGGTCAGTGGTTTAAACTCACCAGCCATTACTCAGAAACCCTATACAGGGCTGCTATGAGTTGGAAACAATTCGACAGCACTTAACAACAACAAAGGAACATAGTTGATGCTCAATAATTAATGAGACATAGGAATGAACGAAAGAAAGACACCTTTCAACATAATCTCAACCGTCCCCAAAAAAGGTTAAATATAAACTGAATTATCCCATCTAAAAAAATCAAACATCTTGAGAAACATCTGAGAGGATGAAGGCTCATGCTTTGGTATAAACGGAAATATGGGTGAGAGTGGACCATAATGGCATTTTATTCTAAAATAATAATTTCTAAAATTAATAAATATTTTGAATGCAGCTAAGTAGACAAATGTGTTGGTAGATAAAACACTGTCAATAATATGTATTACAAAAACTTGAAGACCAATCTTGAAACAGAAGATAAGAATTTTATGTTTATTATGCTTATTTATACAGTAACAAAATTATGCTTAATAAGCTATACAGCTATTATCTATAAACACTACAAAAATGTAAAGCTGAAACAATAGGTATAACATTATAACCATGTGACTCAAATTAAAAATATACAGCTCTTTTATTCAACAAATTTGCATTGATGATTTTTCATGAATAAAACCACTTAAGATATCTAAAAATAGTCTTTTGTAATAATGCACCAGATGCTAGCTAAAGGCTCAATTTTATTGCACATGACATATATTGGATTTCGGTTTATCAGGTATCATGCAGAAAAAGAAATTATGAATGTAAATTTAAGAAAAGTAGCCAGGATACTGTTTTATACTATAAAATAAGAGGAGGGCTGATATACTTAACAGCTTACTTTTCAGGAAGTTTTATTCAGTGAGTGTATAAAATCATCACATGTGATATGACAGCTATTAAATATTGTTGTTGTTAAGTGCCATCAAGCCGGTTCCAACTCATAGTGACCCTATATAGAATTTCCGAAGAGTGGCTGGTGATTTTGAAACTCCAACCTTGCAGTTCAAACCAAACTTGTAGTCCAGTGCTGTTCCTACAGTGCCAGGTAGTACAGTAAGATAACTGTTAGCATAATTAGAATAAAAAAACAGGACTCCTGGTGTGGTGCTGTAGGATCAGCACTGGACTGTGAACCACAAGCTCAGCAATTCCAACCCTCTCTCCTGGGCCCTCGTCACCTCATTTTTTTTTTTTTTTTTTTAAAGCATCAAATAGCACAATTTTAAGTCCAAATATAGTTGTGTCAAAAATATTCACATAACTGGCACAATTAAAACTATCATTTTAAATATGAGAAAACTAGGGGGAATTTGGAGTCTTGATGTGGCACTGTAGGATAAACACTGGTTTGCTACCCACAAAGTTGGTGGTTCAAACCCAACAGCTGCTCCTTGGAAACTGTATATAGGGTCGCTATGAATCGGAACTGAAGGCAGCTAACAACAACAAGTGAGAGTTGGGATTAGACACACCCTGTAAACCAGTTTTCTAAATAAAGCTAGTGAAACATGTCTGCTTTGGTTCTTAAACTAATTCAGCCAAACAGTATAGTAGCTGTGTTGAGGATATGTAAACATTCTCATGATTTGTATTACTTCCTGAGTTAACTGGAAAACTACTGTTATTACAGTAGTCTAATTTATTATCTTGCAAATGTGCTTTGGAGTTATTAAAAATAATTTTAAAGTGCTGAACTATGCATAACTTAATACAATTTTCCTATTACAAAGCTATCTTCAGGAAACTCTTAGGTATCAAAATAAAGTTTATTCTACCTCCAGTAGACCAGGGAAAATTATTCATAAACTGTAGGCCATTGTAAAAAAAAAAAAAATCAGAATTAGCTCATTTAACACTAAAGAAATGAAAATAAAAGTATCTTATTTGCAAGCTCCATCTTGAATAATGTCTGAAACCTATGTAGGTCTTTTCATTTTAAAACATGTTACAGGAGGATCACCCATAGCAGGTGTTTAATAGTATATACTGAAAGAATGAATGTCAAGTCAAGCATAAAAACTACTGCAACACTTCAATACTAATTTAAGCTAATGCAATAAAGTTACAATATTTCAATTACTTAATTGAAAACTAGGTAGTATTAATTGGTATGCAGAGCAAAGCTTTAAAGGTCTCCTACTCCATAAATACACAACTACTGAAAAAAACTATGTCCTTTCCTTGATTCTTGCTCTTAAAGCATCTTCCCTCACCATCTCTAACTTTAACTGCATTAAGGGATGAGCTAAGAGGCAACAAAAAAGAATACTCGTTTCTTTTATTAGTTCTTTCCCCCTTTTTATGAAGTAAGAAGCAGATAACCATCTAATGAAATGTGTACATATCAGAATAGTAACTTCTCTAGGGATATTTATATTCTGGAGGATATAAAAGACTGCTAATGGCCATAACTACCAAGATGATTGGCTTGAATAAAGGGATTTAACCTTTTTTTAAAAAAAAAAGTCTGGTATTGAATCTTCAATCTTAACGATCGTAATTAAACAGAAAACACATGAACTACCTTTTATAGGGCACAACCTGACTATGCATAACATTTACTGACAAAGATCTATTTCTATGCCATTTCACTGTTAGAAATCAAGAAAAACACTACTATTAAAATTTCAATAGCTTACAAACAGAATTTTTCAATGTGCATTTTAAAGCTCTGCATTTAACAGTAATCACCATATACCATATCATTCACCATGCTTATATACAGCCACTATTCTTCCATTCCCAAGAGAAAAATAAGTTGGGGTTATTTGCCTGTAGTACTACGGCACTGTGGGTTAATACACCAGATAGCAAAGCCGTTTGAACTGCAAGGTTAGTGGTTTAAGTTCACCAGCTGCTCCTTGGAAACCCTATACAGGGTCCTTGGCTATGGGTTGGAATTGACTCGATGGCACGTAACAACAACAACTATTCACTGGTATTAATGATTAGGATGCTTAAACCATGCAGTTATGTGTTTTGATTCAGAAGTAGCCATTATTTTAAAAACCTTAAGCCTTAGTAATAGCAATACTTTTCATGACAAATTCTGTTAGTTTACTCATTTGTGTTCTAGGAAGAAATGACTGTATTTTCACTAATGTTTAAATATTTAAGAAGAAAATCAGAAATGCTAACATGTCTCATTTAAACAAAAGCTAAATCCACTTAAACGTCCTAATTATGCTTGAAGACAAAAAGTGATCTCAAAACTCCAAACTCACTCAGGTCTAACATTTATGAAAATACAAAAGTAGAAAATGGATTATATTTTCCTGTTAAGTATAATAAGAATATAATTTTCTATAACTTACAAAGATAATTTGGTAGTTACATGTCCATGGTACTACACAGTCTCATATGGCTAAGCAATTCTACATATGTTATAATTATCTATAATTATATTTTGACTTTGACTAACTACTTATAAATTACCATTATCATGAATAGGATGATTGCAAGTGATAAACTGATAAAGTATTTCAGTCTTTTTCTAGTTCTCAATAACAAATAATCAGTAAGTATCAATAAACAATAAGTTAATTGATAAATTGATTATAAGCCCCTAATACTGAAGTTATAGTGGTGCCTGACCAATACAAAATATGACAAAGTAACCACGTCATACTAGGTATGCCTTCATATAATTAGGTGCTATGGCAGTGCTTCCCAGCACACACGTACTCTTAAATATCCCTGAGATGATTTTAAGGGGGACAAATAAACAGTTTTTCTTTCATAGTTACGTATTTCCTTTAATGTTTATTTGAAAAATACAGCTAACACATGAAATACAGAATATTATTGCTCTAAACAGTAGGGATAATAAAAGTGAGACTGAAAAAAAAAAATTGAAAAACAAGTAAATGTTTTGTTACATATATTTACTGCATCAAAAAGTAAAAACAACAAAAAAATGCTGAATCAAAGTAAAGGATAAATACATATATAATCATATACATATAAAAATACATATGTATATATACACATACATATACAAAAGAGCTTTAAAAAGTTTGTGGAAAAAAATCCCATTGTCTTTAAATTAATTTTTCATAAACTTTTTGAAGTTCCTTTGTATACACAGAGACACACAGACACAAGAAATCAGGAAGGTACCATGTGACTTACATTTGGGAAGCACTGTTTTAAGGGATGATGTGATTTAGCCAGCATCATTTATAAATCCTTGTAACAAAGAGCCATAAAGGGTTTTCCTATATTACTGTAAACTCTGGTTTTATTCTAGGACACATATTTAGGAAAAAGCATGTTTTTATATTTATTAATATAGAATTGAAATTGAATAAATTTAATTTATTTTAAAAGGGTTCACCAAAATGGTGAAAAATGTGGAAACATTTGAGAGACATGCTATTCCTACAGAAGAGAGGCCACAACAAAGGCACATTACTCATTATAGTTCTCAATGCAGCATATAAATAAGAGTGATCTAAAATAATCATTACCATTATAGTGAATAGGTAATCATAATATTCTTTCATAAAAAAGAAGGTAAGCTTGTGCACTAAGTGCTCTTGATTCTGGAACCACCTGCACGTAAGTGTCACTAACATGGACCCACTGTCCTGTTGATTCATTCTCAGATTCTTTCAAACCTGACAAAACAAAAAGTAGCAAAATGTTTTATGTTCTTACTTTAAATTATAAACAGCAATACATTCAACATACACTATATTTACTTTAGCTAGATCTAACTGCATATGTCTATTTCTTCCAAAGTCTCTTTCAAAGGATATTACAACAATAATTAATTGTTATTCCCAATTAATATCACTGTTCTTTAAATATCTAATGAAATATTAGATAGCCTTGCAAATAGTTACTTGCTCAGAGAAAATCATCTTCACTACAAAAGAAAGAAAACAATGTTTATTTGCAGACACATATGCAAAGTCAACAAATTTTCAACTCCTACTTGTATTCTGAGGACCTGGTATATCTTCAAAAATTTTTAGTATTGTTAGATAAAGTATGACTTCACTACAATAAAGACACTAAGACGACAGAAACCCTTGTAAAACTGTGTGCCTTTTCATATTATTAGAAGTAGCATAGTGGTTACAAATTAGGTTGCTAATCTCAAGGTCGGCAGTTTGAAACTACCAGGTGTTCCGCGGGAGAAAGATGAGGCTTTCTGCTCCTATAAAGATTTACAGCCTTGGAAACCCTGTGCAGGGTCACTATGAGTTGGAACCGACTCCATGGTACTTAACAACAACATTGGAGTCCTCCTGATGTGGGTGTTGCAGGATAAGCAAAGTAGGCAGATCACACCCTCTAGCCAACTCCTTGGAAACCCTACTACAGGGTCACTATGAGTCAGAACCAACACAATTGCACTTAACAAAAAGAAGAAGAAGGATGTAATGGTCTTAAGATTTTTTAGATGACCTCAGCACTCTTGCCAGTAATTTTTTTATCATAAAGTGAATACACTTGAGGTACCCAGGAATGATAACTTCTCTCTTCCAAATAAGAAAAGGAAGAATCAATTTTATTTATTTGAATGAATTAAAATGACCTTGGGGTGACATACCTGGTTCCTTCTTCTTTCCAATGGCAGGGTCCAATAGGTTCTTGGAGGGTGCTCTCACTTTTACATACGCCGTATAGTGGCCTCCTTTCAGTGAGCCACTATGTTCCACTACTCCATAGAGACTATAAAGCACTTCATCTCCCACACTTACATTCTTTCAAACAACAACAAAAAAACAGATTAATAGTATTTAGTGTAATGTTATTGGAAGAAAATTAAGCCAATATATGACCTGCATGTAATAAGAGAACTGCATATTAAAACAACATGGATATACTTTTCCACAAAAGTTATCACACAAGATGAGAATGCTTCAGTACATATTTTGTTGGCTGGGCTGTGAGAAAAGAGTACTGTTATGCAAAGTGCAGGTGGGAAAGCAAAAATGGTTCTAACTCTCTTCTTATCTAACTCAGTTACTCTATTTCTAGGATTCTAGCACACAGAACAGAATGGACTGGTATTGGTCATTTTGAATCTGACAACTACATGGTTTACTATGCTGGGAATGACAAATTGAAGAGGAATAGTATTGCATTCGCTGTCAAAAAGAACATATCCAGATCAGTCATGAGGTATAACGCTGTCTGTGATATGATAATATCCATGCACCTTACAGGGAAGTTCAATTAATATCACTATTATACAGATTTATGCACCAACCACTAAAGCCAGTGAGGATAAAATAGAAGAATTCTACCAACTTCTTCAATCTGAACTTGATCAAACATGTAATCAAGATGTATGGATCATTACTGGTGATTGGAATGCAAAGTTTGGAACAAAGAGGAAGGAACAGTAGTTGGAAAATATGGCCTTGGTGATAGAAATGATGCTGGAGAAAACATGATAAAATTCTGCAAAACCAATGATTTGTTCATTTCAAATACCTTCTTTAGACAGCATAAGAGACGACTGACTATACATATGGACTTCGCCAGATGGAATACACAGAAATCAATTTGACTACATCTGTGGAATGAGACGATGGAAAGCTCCATATCATCAGTGAAAACAAGGC
>NW_006408602.1:5490447-5491584 GCF_000296735.1 Chrysochloris asiatica | reverse complement strand
AGAGTGCTCCTTGGAGGCCAAGATGGCCAAACTTCGTCTCTCATACTTCGGACATATTGTCAGGAGGGACCAGTCACTGGAGAAGTGTATCATGTTTGGTAAGGTGGAGGGATATTGAAAGTGCCGTGAGCTGCTCGAAGAACAAACAGATCTATGTTGGAAGAAGTGCAGCCAGAGTGCTCCTTGGAGGCCAAGATGGCCAAACTTCGTCTCTCATACTTCGGACATACTGTCAGGAGGGACCAGTCGCTGGAGAAGTATATCATGTTTGGGTTGCTATGGGTTGGAATCAACTTGATAGCACTTAACAACAGCATAGTAAGCTAACATTATCTATACCTGTCTGCTCATATTTTAGGAAGCAACGAAGTATAAATCACAATCTTTAAAAAAATGATTAAGAAAAGCACTGGACTGTTATCCGCAAGATCAGCAGTTCAAACCCAACAGCCCCTCCTTGTACATGCTATGACATTTCACAACTCGATAGCACACAACAACGATGGTTTGAGGATGTCAGTGAACTAATTCATTATTTTGAAAACTGGTTTACAAAATAATGAGGGGCGGGGGAAATCAAGCATTTTTCCTGTGTTGTCTTTAAGTACTATACCAAAAGGTTAACTAAATATATAAAAGGAATTTCTCTTCACCAAAGTATTTTAGCTAATAAATGGAGAAGTAATGACAGAATTAGATCACCATTCTGTAAGATTTAATGAACCAATGAATTTAACAATGAGCAGTGGTTGCTTATATTGCAAAAAGATTAGACAACTGGCATTATATGCCTCCTGATTAAAGAACAGTACAGCTTCTATAACTTTGCCAAAAATAAAACAAAAGGGACATAAACCAGCACCTATTCAAGCCTTCAACTATCAATTTGCAAAAAATCAAGACACAGCAAAGATCAATATCTAAACTATTGAAAACTATCAGAAAGTTCACGCTTCAACAAATAAATCATAAACAGCAGGAGGGGAAAAAGGTAGGAGTGAAGAAATTACAGATTTAAAAGAGATTTAAGACATCATTTAGTCATAATGTGTGGCTCTTATCTGGAGAACAAACAAGATGGCAGATCGGGTGGATGTATAGCAGAGAGCTCCGCCAACAACAACACAGAATACCCGA
>NW_006408602.1:5469092-5486352 GCF_000296735.1 Chrysochloris asiatica | reverse complement strand
TTGAATGTGAAACTGATGATGTGCCCTGTAAACTTTCACTCAATCCACAATAAAAACCTTAAATTAAAAAAAAAAAAAGGACAATTGGAAATATGAACACTGTTAAGGAGTATTTTTATCTTTTAGAGATACATTTTGTTAAGTGCTGTTGAGTCGGTTTCAACACACAGCTACCCTACGTAGGGTTTTCAAGAAGCAGCTGAAGGGCTCGAACCGCCAATTTTGTGGTTTGTAATCCACTGCTGATCCTACAGCAGCCTAAGGAAATATTAATAGATAAACAGATTTTCTTTGGCACTTGCTTCAAAATAATATAGTAAGAAGTGGATGAACATGTAAATGTGGAGGACTGGCCGTACATTTCAAGTTGTTCTAGCTGGAGAATGAGTACTAGTGGCTTATTTACTGTTCTGTTTACTTTTATATATATTAGAAATTCTCTTTATAATTTCAAATATATACTTTCATATATTTAATATAGAGCTTGTTAAACATCTTTATTATTTATCTTACAAAGTCTAAATGTTAATAATTGACAGATAGTGTTGTTTTCCACAGCACAAGAATTACATTCATTAGAAAACTGCATTTAAGGTATTTTATCAGTGTATCTGAAATACTAAGTTTAATAAGCATTCTGTCACATACTCCTTAATTCTGATTTAATTTCACTAATTGTAAGATTCCCTTTGGGAGGGAAAGCTTATATAAAAAACAAAAACTAAAGCGAGACCCAAAAAAGAATACATAGAATATTTTAAGTCTATTACTCACAAGTTAATTAAGACAGCACACAACAATATCAACAATAATTTATCATACCTTACAAGCAGCAGAACAGAATGGTGCTAAATCAAGCATGAGTGGAAAATCTACATGTCTGTTCACTTTGCGAAGACTCAAGCCAGCCTTAAAAAGACCAAAATATATTTAATGTAGTAAAATTAGATTGAAAGCATAGTGCTTTATTAAAACCAAGAGAAATTCTAGAAGTTACTTTTCTCATAGCTATAAAATTGTGACTAATGAATAGTCCAAACTGATGAATGACTAAATTAATAATTAGGTTTCACAAACTGTTACTGCAAAGATTATTTACTTACATTGGCATTTGACATTTAATATTGGAATAATCACTCTCACTGTGGCTTTTCAACACCCATGGAAAAATAAACCCAATCAGTGACAAAATCTACACTACTGACACATGCTACCATGAATATCTGTCAGACTAAAGTATCAGGAGCCTGGTATACTAGGCCTGACTCAGTGACTGGCTAACTGGACGGCTGCAGGCAAGTGACAGAATTTAATTCAGCGTCAGTAACCTCACCTAGGTCAGAGCAGGTACAAGGAGGTTAGATTAGGTTCTTCTCAGTTCTAAAACTCAATGGTAGTCATTCATTACAAAGAAAAACTACCCTACACATTACAAATGTTTATCAGTAAAAGTATATGTTATATATTACATAAAAATAAAATGAACCATTAGTGTTCTTTTCTATTTTTAATTTCCAAAGGCAGACCCTCCAAAATCTATAGTTGTATTGTTGTTGTTGCTAAGTACCATAAAGTCAGTTTTGACTTATAGCGACCCTGTGTATGATTTCCAAGCAGCGGCTAGAGGGTTTGAACCACTGACCTTGGAGTCCAGTGCATATCCTACAGCACCACACTAAGACCCATGTAATGATAATAAAAGCTAACTGATAAGACTGTCAAAGGTATAGGGTAGAACACCCATGAGAAGAAATGGGCTTCACTGGATTGTGAAAATACAAACCTGAGCTGTCTGGGCAGACAGAAAAAAACTGACAGATACAACCATTTATGAAGGGCTTTCATGACATTAATGATTAGTCCTGATGTGGCACTGTAGGATAAGCACTGGACTAACTGCAAGATAAGTGGTTCAAACTCACCAGAATCCATATATAGGGTCAATGAGTCAGAACCGACTCAACAGCACTTAACAACAACTTACAATTTGTATATTAACCATATAATTTTGTCACAGATCTGTTGGCTGTTTATTTTGTACCTTTCAAAAAACAAACAAAAACTACCACTTCATTTTTTGGCTGAAGCACAACCACTTAACTTATTTGTTTTTCACATGATCTTTAGCATTTAGAAGACTTAAAGGAGCTCTGCTAGAGTAGTGGTTACGAATCAGGCTGCGAACCTCAGGCTCAGCAGTTCGAAACTACCAGCTGTTCCGCAGGAGAAAGATGAGGCTTTCTGCTCCCATACAGATTTACAGCCTCGGAAACCCTGTACAGGGTGGCTATGAGTCAGAACCGACTCCACAACACATAACAACAACAACAACAACAACATGAGGTTATATCCCAGGAATAAGTCTAGAATCTTTTAAAATTTAAAGATGTGCCATAATTTCTTTGCCTCATTTTTTACCAAGTAATCTCCATAAACATTTAATGCCAGAACTACAATAATTTCAGATAAATGTGTCCTCCCCACTTGGTGCTTTCCTGCTGAGAAATTATCCCATAATAAGAGAGATGTGTAACCAACTCACTGCCATCTAGTCAGTTCTAACTAGCAGCAACCCTATAGGACAGAGTAGAACTGCCCCACATGATTTCCAAGTCCACTATCATGGGAACACTGGATGTTTTAAAATTAAGAAAGGTGTACGACAGGGTTGTATACTTTCACAATACTTATTCAACCTGTATGCTGAGCAAATAATCCGAGAAGCTGGGTTATATGAAGAAAAACATGGCATCATGATTGGAGGAAGACTCATTAACAACCTGTGATATGCAGATGATACAACCTTGCTTGCTGAAAGTGAACAGGACTTAAAATATTTACTGATAAAGATCAAAGAGCACAGCCTTCAGTATGGATTGCATCTCAATGTAAAGAAAACAAAAATCCTCACCACTGGACCAATAAAAAAACATTCTTATCAATGGAGAAAAGATTGAAGTTGTCAAGGACTTCATTCTTCTTGGATCAACTATCAACACTCAAGGAAGCAGCAGTCAATAAATCAAACAATGTATGCATTAGGCAAATCTGCTACACAAGACCTTTTTTAAAGTTTTGAAAAGCAAAGATGTCAGCTTGAGAACTAAGGTGCGCCTGACCCAAGCCATGGTATTTTCAATAACCTCATATGCATGTGAAAGTTGGACAGTAAATAAGGAAGACTGTAGAAGAGTTATGGTGTTGGAGAATACTGAAAGTGACATGGACTGCCCACAGAACCAACAGATCTGTGTTGGAAGAAATACAGCCATAGTGCTTCTTGGAGGCCAAGAAGGCCAAACTTTGTCTCTCATAATTTGGACATATTGTCAGAAGGGACCAGTTGCTGGAGAAGGATATCATGTTTGGTAAGGTGGAGGGTCAGAGAAAAAGGGGAAGACCCCTAGCGAGATGGATTGGTAAAGTGGCAGCATCAATGGGCTCAAGCGTGGCAACAATATTGAGGTTGGCCCAGGATCAGGCAGTGTTTCGTTCTGCTGTGCATAAGTCCGCTATGAGTCGGAGATGATTCGATGGCACTTAACAACAACAACAACAACAACAGGTGCTCCTTGGAAATACTATGCAGGGTTGGCTATGAGTTAGAAGTGACTTGACGGCACTTAACAACAACAAACCTTTATGGAAGCCGACTACCACATCTTTCTCCTGTGTAGTGGGTGGGCTCAAATCACCAACCTTTTGGTTTGCAGTGTCTTTAACATAGTATGAATCTTTTTCTCGAGAATTATTTTTGGATTCTCTAGTCTTATATTCCACCACTCATCTGTCAGTTTGTCGTACTGTGGTGGCTTGTGAGTTGCTGTGATTCTGAAAGCTATGCCACCGGTATTTTAAATACTAGCAGGGTCACCCATGGTGGACAGGTTTCAGATGAGCCTGACCGAAGCCATGGTATTTTCAATAACCTCATATGCATACGAAACCTGGACAGTGAATAAGGAAGACTGTAGAAGAATTGATGATTTTGAGTTAGAGTGTTGGAGGAGAATATTGAAAGTGCCATAGCTGCCAAAAGAATCAACAGATCTGTGTTGGAAAAAGTGCAGCCAGAGTCCTCCTTGGAGGCCAGGATGGCCAAACTTCGTCACTCATACTTAGGACATACTATCAGGAGGGACCAGTCACTGGAGAAGGAGATTATGTTTGGTAAGGTGGAAGGTCAGAGAAGAAGAGGAAGACCACCAATGAGATGGACTGGCCAAGTGGCACCATCGATGGACTCAAGCATGGCAACAGTAGTGAGGTTGGCCCAGGATCGGGCAGTGTTGTTTCGTTCTGCTGTGCGTAAGGTCGCTATGGCAACAGTCTTATATTTAAACTTTGTTTTTCCCTTGTCTTTATTTTTTTTAAAGTATTTTCCCATTATCATTAAAATAGAAATCTGATGATCTGTACACTGGACACTTAGGCCTAACATCTGGCATGACTTACAACGACTGGGATGTACATCTTTGTATGCATCTCTATTTCCTTGCTATTGGGTATCACAAGTGGAATTACGTAGTCAAGAATAATTACTTTTGTTCAAAAACTGTTCTATGCAAAATATTACCTCTTGTTTTTGATACACACTGTTAGAGTACTTTTTCTAAAAAGTGTTATCAACTTATACTCCCACTGCTGGTACATAAGAGTGCCAATATTCCACTTTATCCTCATTAACACTACAACTTTGCCAGTTAAAAAAGGCATCTTACTATCATTTTATTCTACGTATATTTTGCTGGAAATAATGGACTTTTTTTCACACTTGCTTAGAATTTCTATATCGTCTTCTATGAACTGTCATTCATGTCTTTTTTTCCATCAAATTTATTATTAAAACCAGTTGATGAGTTGATTCCAACTCATGATGACCTCAGCTGTGTCCCAGTAGGCTCTCAGTGGCTTTTTCCATAAGGAGGCCCCCAGGTATTTCCCTAGAGGTACCACTGGGTTGGTTAGCAGTGGAGCATGTGGATTGTTGGCACCACCCAGGGACTACTACTTTACTTGAAGGGGCTTGGTATTTTCCTTTTTGAGAGTTCTTTATATATGTTATTGTTAAGTGCCATCGAGTCAGTTTCAAATCATAGCAACCCTGTTAAGGGTCTACCCAAGACTGTACATCTCTGTAGAAACAGAAAGTTTCATCTTTCTTCCGTGAAGTGGCTGGTGGACTCAACTGCCAACCATGTGGTTAGCAGTCCAGTGCTTAGGATGCTAATGTTTTGTCATATTTATGACAAACATATGTTTAGTTTGAGATTTGCCTTAAGTGTTGTGGATGTTTCTGACAACAAAGTTATAAAGTCACTACAGAGTAACAGTTCTGCAGGGATGCTGAGTGACCAGAAGCTTAGGAATATTCTTCCTTACAATTCCCTACCCCTGGGAATGAGAATGTGGCTTTGTTCATACTTAAATATTGAGCTTGAGAACATGAGTTCAAGATGTCTATAAATATTTTCCTGTAAGGTTTTCCTAAATAGGGATGTAAGTACTAAATGCAAACTGTGGTATATCATAAAATTAGCTTCTTAAATCTGGCATGACACTCTCTTGTTCAGACAGAGACAAAGGCATATGTATGCTTTCTATGATGTATTCTGAGTTCATGAGAAGCTGTGTTGAGAATGGTACATCTTCTGCTCTCCATGGGTATTTCATTTCCATTGTATCCTATAACCTTGCTCACAGAAAATTAAAAATTTAATCTTTCTGTGAATGGCCATACAGAGAAAATCTATTCTTTTCAATCTACAGCCTACCTGAAATGTAGATATATAATCAAAACTTTCAATCTTTTCCTTGTGTTTTCTTTCATGGATTTTATACTTAAGAAAGCTTTCCACACAGAGGTCAGGCTAATATTCATCTAAACACTCTTACAGTCCATTTGGTGATTTACTTTATATAATTAAAAAATTATCTGTCAATAGTATTGATATATACTATAAAGTGAAGCTCCCAATTATTTCCCAAGCATTTTTCACCAAGACTTTATAACAGAATAATCAACCCCCCTTTCAACTGATTTGAACTGATTTGAAATTCTTCCCTTATTATAACAGATTTAAATTATAGTTATGTTTTGCTTAGTGACTAGTCTAACCATACTGTTTCAATTATTATACTTTTATTTGAAATCTGGTATCAGAAAAATCACCCTTCCTAACTTTTTCAGAAATGTTTTACTATTTTCACTTATTCATTCATCCTGAGGATCTTTACAATTATTTTACCAAATTCAAAAATATTCTCTCATTTAAGACAAGGGATTGAATTAAAACTATAAGTAATTGATAAAAATCCTGAAGCGTTAAACAAATTTCGGTTACCATTACAGGGTCCGGGTTCTGGCCCAAGCACCTCTTTTCTCAGTGTGATCATGACAGTTTAGGGAGCCCTGTGTGCTACTGCGTGCTTATTTGTTGTTGTTCTTAGGTGCCATTGAGTCAGTTCTGACTCAGTGTCTCCCCGTGTAACAGAGTAAAACACTGCCCGATCCTACACCATCCTCACAACTGTTCTAAGTGTTATTAATAATCTTTATTTTCTATTAATACACACACACATCATTTAGGTTCCTCTCTCCCAATTCTTCAAATATTGTGAATTGAACAATTTTAATTAGAAAAGTCTTATAAACTATGATGGCTGGAAAAGATTACCCCACAGCCAAATTTTTACATTCAACAATTACAGAACTTAGGACTCTGCAGAACACATAATAAAAAAGGACTTTTACCTGATGGAACCTTTTAAGATGGAGAATTAGGATAGCTGGAACAGCAGAAATGAGCAGTTGCTTCCTAGCATTAGTATAAATCCCTTCTCCTTTCTTTTCTGCATAAAATATAATATGTTTAGTTGTACAGTTCCATACTTATATCTACCATATAATGTAGTAAACATTTACATAGAGAAATCATACCATGTTTTGAAAAGGCTTAAAAAAGAATTGAACTTCTGGTTATCGGGTGCCCTCCTACTGCTTTCAGAAAATCCACAAAATGAGAGTAATAGGGTACACACTTTTAAAGACAAATAGGAGAGGTGATGCTTGAAACAAAATTTTGGAAGGTGGGAAACAGGTAAACTAAGTAGTTCATGAATTAACTGATGTTACTACCAACCCCTCAGCTAACAATACACCTGTAGATGAACAAGTTTGGTTAATTATTCAATAAAGTGATGGCAATTGTGTCTCAGTAGGAGGTTGTTAGAAAGTACTTACTACAAGATTTGAATGATGCCAACAGTATATTTACTTTGGATTTATATACTTACTTTGGATTAATGTAGGCTAATATTTTTTTCCTTCTTCTATCTAGACATTTCTTTAATTAAAAACCCAAACTGGTATCATAAAATTGATTCTGACTCACATAACCCCTATGAGTTACAGAGGAGAACTGAGCTCCACCAGGCTTTTGTGGCTGTACGCTTTACAAAGATTACTAGGCCTTTCTTCCATGGTGTCACGCTGGATGAGTTTGAACCATCAGGTTTTCAATTAGTACCGTAATGCACCCAGGGCTCTATTTCTTTAATTAATAACCAATAAAGATTAGAGTATCCTCTCCACTTAACCAAAAGACATTTGAACTGCAAGGTTGGTGGTTCAAGCTCACCAGCTGCTCCTCGGAAACCCTATACAGGGTCGCTATGGGTCGGAACTGACTTGATAGCACTTAACAACAGCAACAGAGATACACCACAAATTTCTTACTTGCCAATTTCCCTCTTTTCCACTTTTCTCTGTTCATCTAAACATAACTATATTATCCTGGTAGCTTCACATCATACAGTTATATGAGCTGTTCAAATTTATACTTTATGAATTTGTAGAAAATTGATGGGATTTATGAAGCACATTAATCTTACTAGTGATATACTATAAATTTTAGGAATATTACTTCTGGATAAGGAGCTCTGGTAGCGTAGTGGTTACGAATCAGGCTGCAAACCTTAAGGTCAGCAGTTCGAAACTACCAGCTGATCCATGGGAGAAAGATGAGGCTCTCTGCTCCCGTAAAAATTTACAGCCTTGGAAACCCTGTACAGGGTCGCTATGAGTCGGAACCAACTCCATGGCACATCACCACCACCACTACTTCTGGACAGATTTCAGACAGCTAGTTCTCTGAAATAAGGGCATGTGAATTTGAAGCTTCAATTTTTTCCAACCAAAATCCACTGGGAACTACTTTTCCCTGTAAGTGTCTTAAATGTTGAGACACAACTGTGAATAAAACAGTCCCTGATTCCAAGTCTTCATCTGGAGACAAGGTTCTAAGATTCTCTCATTTGGGGAACTATCAGATAACCCATCAGTACTAAAAGAGTAATAAGCCAAATGTTTACCTGCATAACTGTCCTTTTGGTATTTCTCTTTCTTTTCAGTACAATTCTCACAAAGAAGCTTGTTATTCCCCATTAGTAATTCCATAGATGTAAACTGGTAGAGACAGGACTGAACTGAACATTCTTTAGAAGTGGTTATATAGCTCTGAGAGAGGGTCTGAAAAGCATTTTGGGGGCTATCAGACATCATATGCTTCTCTTCTGTAAAACATAAATTATTTGGAATATTTAGTGGTTGATTTTCTCTGTCGACATCTCTGTCTCCAGTTACACTGTTGCTCAAATGAAGTTCAGAAATAGCTCCAGCCATTTCCTCATCACCGCTGTCCGCATGATGTAGCAATTCACTTGCTGGTAGATGGTGGAAGGGTCCATCCGTGTGCATGCAGGACACATTACTGGATCTAAACAACACAGTCCGCTGTGAGACACTTTCCGATTCTGAGGCCTCGCTGTCAGCATCAACACTACTTTCAGAATGACTGGCTTCCTTTTCACTGCCGTCCGTAGGGCTTTCATTCAGAATTGATTCCGTATTCATCATGATGCTTGCAAAAGACACTGAAGAGTTCCCATTCGTTTCGAGGCTCTCATTTTTCGGACATATGACAGCAGTTTTCTCTTTTCCAGATGACAAATTTCTTATACGTTTTCTGTCATGAATTAGTTGTTTCTGTAAAGTGACAAGTGTTTTCAGAGAAAAAATCTTGTTATCTTATTGAAAATAAAATCTGGTAAGTCTAATTTAGACTTTTCACAATTATTAAATATTACTTCTAGTATCCCTGAAATCCATGTTCCAAATCCACCTAAAGTACGATAATAGTTTCAATTTAAAAGTAAACCTTTGCATAAGATACTAGCAAGTTGTTGTTGTTGTTAAGTGCCATCGAGTCGGGTCCGACCCATAGCGACCCTGTACAGGGTTTCCGAGGGTGTAAATCTTTACGGGAGTAGAAAGCCTCATCTTTCTCCCGCGGAGCGGCTGGTAGTTTCGAACCGCTGACCTTAAGGTTCGCAGCCCGATTCGTAACCACTACGCTACCAGAGCTCCTTATACTAGCAAGAGCAGTTACTATTTACAGGGAAGGCAACGGGACTTTGCAAACACTGGCTACGAGGGAGTCTTTTTAACTGTAAACCTTTCCATACTTGTTGATTTTGGAACAAAGGAACTGTACTACCTTTTTTTTTTACTTAAAGAAAAAAAACTTATTTTCTTTAAAACAAATTAAAAAGTAAATTTTAAGTTATATTATGACACATTACAATAGTTAACGATCCAGAAGAAAGTATTTGTATCTAGTCTTTAGTTTCCTGGTGTGGCTTAATGAGCCAGACTGCAAAGCCATTTGAACTGCAAGGTCAGCAGTTCAAGCTCACCAGCTGCTCCTCAGAAATCCTATAACAGGGTTGCTATGGTTTGAAACCAACTTGATGGCATTTCACAACAACAACGACAGTCTACAGTTTGCTTATTAAATACATTTTTTAAACACACTGGGTATTGTAAACCTGTTTCTTGTGAAAGAATTTGGTAATAATCAACAACAAATTTAATCAAATATTTTAAGCTACTTGAAATATTCAATGTTTCCACACAGCTAAAATCTTTTTCAAGTTTTCTTTTCCTATTACTTACCTTAAGGGCTAAAACAAGAAACAAAGAAAAGACGTCATGAATTACATACAGATCAGGTATTTGCTTTCAGTTATTTTGAGGGAAGATACTTTGGGGAGAAGAGAGATGAATTATAAAAATTATCTGTGCCTCAAACTTTCATCTTCAAAACCAGGATAATGACATTAGGTTTCTGTGTTTACCAAACATCCTGAGCTCCTTGAATTAAAACAAAACATTCATTTTCATTCTATATATTTAGTCTACTAGAGCCCATGTGGAGTCCTTGTGCTTCACTATAGAATAAACAGTGGACTAGTAACAGCAAGGTCAGCTTATCCTACAATGCCACATCAGAATGAAAATAGCTGTCTGGAATACAGTTAATCTAACTTCTAGTTCAATGATTTCCAAATCCAGGTGATCATCAAAATCACCTAACAGTTTGGAAAATACAGACCAAGGCAATACCATTTAGAAATGCTGATTCAGAAAGTTTGGGGCTGGGTTTGAGAATCTGCTTTAAAACAGTTCGTACGCTATTACGCTGATCAGCCCATTATTGGATCTTTTGAGCTTGACTATTTTATCTATCCTTTCATACTTTCAGGGAAATATAAAATTACCCATTTCCATTCTCATTTTGTGCTTGGTCTATAACAATTTACTGAAATAGTCTCCTAAGTTTCTAGTGTTATAAATCAAGACAAAGGATTGATAAATTTCTAAGGGGGCATCAAAAAGTTTGTAGAAATTCTCTATCTTTTCATTCCATTTTCCCATGAACTTTTTAAAGCCCCCTGATATTCTGAAATGGTATTTGAAACCGATGAAATATTCTTTACAATCAGAACACTGATAGAAGGGTAGAGGCTAAGAGCATAATTCTGGAACTAGACTGCCTGGATTCAAATTCAGACTGCATCTGCTTACATGGCTGCCACATCTCATTATGCAGTTTCCTCATCTAATAAATAGAAGTACCATCCACACTAGGTATCTTGGAAATTAAACAAGATAATGCATACACGAGCCCCAAACAGTATTTGGCCCATAGTAAGAAACGAAGCATTAGCTATTATTATCGGTACAATCATAGGGATAATCACAGCTGTCTGCTGAGGAACCAGTTCTACTGGTTCCCTTGACCCTCTCAACTCTGGGCTACTTATTTTCATGTGTAAGCGCTGCATGAAACACCTGAGCTACAGCAGTGAGGAGGATGTAAATTGTGTTTCTAGTCTCACAGCTTTCAATCAATTACAATGGATGTAACTATAACTGGAGATAAGTGCCAGTGGAGGTAGTGCACACTAGCCTTGTTTGAATAGTTTTCTAGCACCTGCTATCTGTATGAGGAATAGCCATACTACTTAATCTTTCTCTTGACTCCATAAGATTGATGTAAATAACTGAAAATATGATCAACACAGTAAGAACTCAAAAGGTTGGATACAATTATTATGAAAGAAATAAAGATACTATAAAAGCCCAAAGGAAAATTACCAACCCAGAGTTGAGTGGGTCAAGAGAACCAGTAGAAAGTTAGCAGAAGGCGTAGGAGAATGGGACTGTTCTTGGAAGAAGGAAGAGCAAGTTCAAAAAACCACAAATAAAAGAGAAAAAATGAGAAGTTATGGAAATCTAGTTTGAAAAGTAGAAAGCAAGTAAGAAGAAGAGAACAAACAAAAGTGGATCAGAAGTATGAAGAGCCATGCTAGCCTTAGGGCAGTGGGGTACAAAAAAGATGACTAGCTGTGTGTTTTAGGGCTCTTCTTCTGATTAGAATGTTAGAGTATGGTGTGATGGTTGGGAGCAGAAAAATGAGGGGACAATATGACAGAAAGCAGTCAAGAGCTTCATTATAGTCCACACACTATCTTATCTCTCAGGCCAGCTGGTAATGCTTTTTGGCTCCATGCCATTTTTCAATTAAAAATTTCCAGATCTTTTACCTTCCACTGGCATTTAACTCTCTGATACATATTTACATTACTAAAGAGTTCTGGTAGCGTAGTGGTTACGAACCGGGTTGCTACCCTCGAGGTCGGCAGTTCGAAACTACCAGATGTTCCCCAGGAGAAAGATGAGGCTTTCTACTCCTGTAAAGATTTGTAGCCTCAGAAACCCTGTGCAGGGTCGCTATGAGTTGGAACCGACTCTACAGTACTTAACAACAAACAACAACAATCTTGGTTTAGTTTTCCTTGGGAGTTTTTCCTTAGCTGATGCTTCTCTAAGCCTAAGATTGCTTTTATTTAAAGGAAACATTCTGTTCTTTCTGTGGTCATGCCACTTATGGTCTTCTAGTAGAGTAAATTAAATCCAATTAAACCCAATAACATGTCAATTTGCCACATAAGTACGGATCTCTTCATGTAAAAAGTATTTTTTAATGAAGAACTAATTGAGTTGAGTTTATTAAGACTTATATGGGATAATTCAGCATCCTGATGTATCCTTAATGAAATAATAGATCTAGAAAATGATCATCAATGATTGGTAATGTCAATGAAAAAGAGCTCAAACATTACTGCCTTAGTACATGTTGTTGTTAAGTGCCATCAAGTTGATTCTGACCCATAGCGACACTGTATAGGGTTTTATGGAGCAGCTGATGAGCTTGAACCACCAACCTTGCAGTTTAAATGACTGCAGTCTGAAGCTTTAGACCAGAGCCACACCATGTAGAAGTATATCGTACCTCTTAAATAAAAATTGAATGTGAACCTCATTAGGTTTTCTAGACTTAACTACCTTAGAGAGGACATAAAAAGATTAGAGGAACCTAGGAACACAATGACAAAATGAATTACTAGTGAATCTGGAAATGTGGGAAATCTGTAGATTGAAAGAAACTAAAGAAACAAAGCAATCAATTATAAATTACAGACACTTTTTAGATATCACATTCACACAAACTTTATAAAGTAAAACAAAAAACAAGTGTTTATGATACAATTGTGAAACTTAAATAATAATTTGATACTTGGTGCATTAAAAAATTATTAACATCTTTAGATGTGATAATGGAACTGTGGCTCTGTGTTTCTTTTAAAGAGCATTTACTTTTTTATAAATATAAGTTAAGGCATATATTTGAGATTTGTTTCAAAATAATCTAGGATAAAGAAAGGAGAGAACATGAAATACAAATAGCTATGAGTTGAGAATTATGAAGCTGAGCATTATATATAAGTGAGCAAAAATAGTAAATGAAAGCTTCTTATACAATTTTCTCTACTTTTGTATATGTTTGAAATTTTCACTAACAAGAAGTTACTTTAAAAAAAATGCCTAATAGATGCACATCATCTTACTTTATCTTTAGATGAAGAATGCTTCTTGGTGGCTTTGTGTTGATGAGTATTTCCTATAGTAAAAGTGCCACTTTTTTGGCTATGATCTGTCTCCTGTGAATTTCTGTATTTACTCATTCTTCCTAAGAGCACAGGTTTTGAAACCTATGTAGAAGTCACAAAAATAACACAAAATGTCATTAACAAATGAATTCCAGATTTCATCTATTTCTAAAAATTTCTAATTCATTTAAGATACACAAAGATAACTTCCTTTACATTAACTCTTAGAAAGTAAAAACCATAGGCTATTCTTTCTTGAGAATACTTTACACATACATAGATAAACTCCAATAACAAACATACCATACAAACTCAGTTATTATATATATTTAAAAAATTATCATGATAGCAGAAAATACTCAACAAATGTCTAAATGAGTGAATGAATATTTTTCATAAAAAACTCTTTAATTAGATTTAAATTTTTTAGTCCTTACCCTTTCTTCTATTATAGGAAGTGAAATGTCAATGAAAGGATCTTTCACCATGGAGATCTCAAAGAAAGTAGATTGAGCATGACAGTTAATATTCTAATATAGACAAGACAGTTTTATAAATTCTTTAAATCAAACTTCCCAGGCAACAAACATATAGTTTTAAATTAAAAAATGCTCATAGAATTAATTGTGATTTAATCAGGCATAGCAGCACATATTGCTAACAAAAAACTAGATCTTTCCAAAACTACGACTTCAACCCAGTCTAATTTTACAATGTCATTAATGTGAATAACCTATAATACTTTAAGTAACTTCAAAATAAACCATACTTAAAAAACCAAAGAGAATAAATACATGTTTGGTGAAATTAATATACTAACATAAATAAAATATTGAATGTTAAGAAAAACTATGAAAAAAAATCAGAGAGCTTGGCTGTTTTGTAGATTTCTTAAGAGAATTCTGTTTTAAAGGATACTCTTCAGTTTGTGAGGGAGAAATCAACTTCATCTTGAATATTGTTAAGTTGTTGTTAAGTGCCTTCGAGTCGGTTCCGACCCATAGCGACCCTATACAGGGTTTCCGAGGGTGTAAATCTTTACGGGAGTAGAAAGCCTCATCTTTCTCCCGCGGAGCGGCTGGTAGTTTCGAACCGCTGACCTTAAGGTTCGCAGCCCGATTCGTAACCACTACGCTACCAGAGCTCCTTATCTTGAATATTATACGAACTTAAATACGTCATGCTGACACATTTTGTGCGACACAATGTGCCAGGCTACCATAGACATTTATAATTCTGCTTTTAAAGACTAGACAGAATAGAAAATTACACCTTAATATAAATCAGAGTAATGGACATAAAGACTTTTATTATTAAGATCCAAGAAAAATGGAAAACTATCATATGCTTAGCCATTCATTTAAAAAAAATATTTAAGCACATTAAAATGAGTAAAAATAAAGTAAAAGCATGTTGAGTATAAAAATAAAGTAATACATATAAGCAAATTTAAATAAATATATATACATATATATATATATAATATTTACTTTCTATGGTAAAAGGTGTATTTTAAAGACTCTCAAGAACTATTATGTAGTCACTGATCACAAAAATAAAATGACTGCTGATGATTATATGTGAGCGAAAACTTAAAACCAATGTGTGGGATCTCTTCCATGTTGATGTAAATTCTAAAGTACCTACATTTGCACATTCTTCACACATGACTGTGCTAGTTAATTCACCAATAAATATCCGATCTATGAAGTTCATTTTCACACCTTCTTTTCCATATGCTGTAAAAATAATACATTTTTAGTATTAAAAAATGTCGCCCATCAGTCTAACAATATAACATTTTCAGTTTATTAAAAAGTAATGTCAATAAGACAGATGTCCACACTGCATTTAGTAATTTACTATATTTCTTTTTCCTTTTATAGAGAAAACATGACTATCATCTATGAACTACAAAATAATGAACTGTTCTTATAATTAAGAGGTAAATTAAATAGAACGATGATCATTGTTTAAACCAATTTCAGCTGCTCCCATTAAACCCGTGAAGCTGTTGCATCTAATCTAGAAGTCGACGGGGGAATGGGAAAGGATACCATGTTTGCAGGACCACAGATGTCAGAGTCATGGTTAGGGAAACAACATAGTGTAGCTAATGATGAAGAAATAGAACAGTGTCAGAAATAAATATGGACAATTAATAACAGCTACACTCTGAGTTAATGTGCTGGACTGCAAGGTTGAATTGCTAGGTTGGCAGTTCAAGCTCACCAGCCGCTCCTCAGATATCTATACAGGGTCACTCTTAGTTGGCACTGACTCAATGGCACGTAACAAGAGCAACAACAATTAATATAAATATGTGTTTAGAAATAGTATGGTAAATTAAGACATTTCATTAGGAAAACTACAATGGACTAAAAGTAGAGAGATTATAAATCTGGAGAGGAAAGAAACATTGTGCTGTTATTCTAAACATGCACTAGATGGCACTATCTCAACACAAAAGAAATAAGAATATACTTGAGAATGTATGCATTTTTAAAAACCTTGAACCCTGCACTAAAATCAATTTTAGAATGTACAATTACACTATATAAAGGTTTATAAATTATACACATGTAGGAACCCTGGTAACAAACAACATATGAATTATAAGCTGAGGCTTTCTGCTGCCATAAAAATTTATAGACTTGGAAACCATATACAGGGCGGGCCACTATGAGTAGGAACTGATTCTATGACACACAACCACCACTAGTAGGTACATGGCAAAACTGCAAAAAATATAAAACAAAATAATAAACAAATATTTTTAAATGTCTCTTAGAAACAATGACTTCATACTGTTGTTGTTGTTAAGTTGGTTCCAACCCATAGCGACCCTGTATAGGGTTTCCAAGGAGCATCTGGTGAGCTTGAACCACCGACCTTGCAGTTCAAACAGCTTTGCAGTCTGGCACATTAATCCACAGCGCCACACCAGGACTTCATATTACCATTAGTTACCTCAAGGCAGAATATATGCTTATTGTTGTTGTTAAGTACTGTTGAGTAGATTCCGATCCATAGTGACCCTGTATAAGGTTTCCAAGGAGCAGTTGGTGAGCTTGAACCACCAACCTTGCAGTTCAAAAGACTTTGCAGTCTGATGCATTAGTCCACAAAACCACACCAGGACTCCTAGAATATACACTTTTGTTGTTGTTGTGAAGTGCCGTTGAGTCGGTTCTGACCCAGTGACCCTGTGCAAGGTTTCCAAGGAGCAGCTGGTGAGCTTGAACTGCTGACCTTGCAGTTCAAATGGCTTTGCTGTCTGGCGCATTAACCCACAGCGCCACATCATACGCTTAGGGCTCAGTAAATCAATAACATGTAATATAAACCCACATTTCAATCTTGATAATTGTGATTAGTAATAATCACTGTTTTCATCTCAGAACTTGGCTGATGAAGAGCTAACACCAAAACTAAATCAACTATGCACATGATGGTTTGGTGTTCTCCTCAATAAATTATTTCTTCACTGAATCTCTGAAGCATGTAAATATTTGTCTAGTTAAAACTGGATATAATGAAGCAATATACGAAAGGATGAATGTAAAACGAATGCTCTCCCATGTAAACTATCACATAATTCACAATAAAACATTAAAAAACAAAACAAAACAAAAACTAGATAATATCCATGTTTCTTTTAACTCCTTTGGGCTCTGGACCTTCAAGCTGATATGTATATGTGACACTTACTAGTTTTACTTATAAAAATTCACATGGATTCATTCTAACATTTTCTGTGTCTTTAAACCACTGGAATACGTAAACCCTCCTTTTTTTTTTTTTTCTTTCCCACTCAGGCATATATAATAATTTACATCTCCAAAGGGCACATTCTGCAAGTCTGCTCCTGGCCACCAGCTCTTTGTCCTTCTCTTCTTAGTCC
>NW_006408602.1:5453731-5466809 GCF_000296735.1 Chrysochloris asiatica | reverse complement strand
GTTTCTGGACATGTGCAGATATGGTCATCTGCTTCTGTTTTTTGGGTATCTTCAGAGGTTATCTGTGACCTTAATACTCAGATAGGTGTGTATTTTGATATTTTTCTTATGCTTTCTGATTGCCTCCAGGTAGATGTGATCAGGAAATGGGCCTCCCTTTTCACTCTCCTTCTTGAGAAATTTCAAGATGCCACTGTTGTTCGTTTTGACGTAACTTAGGATTTAATTTTCAGCCTATTTCCTTTTTTTGTCTGCCTGTCCCACTCCACAATCCCCATTAAGGCCTTTTTTCTAGTTGTTAACAGTTCAGGGCCGGCTGTTGCAGTTTGGTTTTAATTGGAAACTTTCTCTTTAAATTTCAAGGAGATCTGTGCACATGTGTAGTAGAACCCTCCGAGGGTAGGGCTGGGGTGCCCACTAGCTCAGGCACCCTTATAGTCACCCGAATGGAGGTGTGCAGATAGCAAGGAACCAATAAACAGATACCAAAAGAGAAGAATGTCCACACCTTTATCTCTGCAGTTCTGCCAGCATCTGTGGCCACTCCAATCCTTCCTCCCACTTGGTCTCACCCAAGATGGTGGCTCCTCGAGCAGCTGAGCATCTCAAATTAGAAAGCAGGGGATTTCTTGCTTCTGCCACAAATTCCCCCAACTGTAAGCCTTCCAACCTTCTAAATATTCCTTTATGTGTGGTTCAGAGTTCTGGGACCATCCCCTGAGCCTGCTTGGTTGGGTAATCTGTGTTGTTGCTGGCGGAGCTCCTTTACTGCACTTCCACCCAATCTGCCATCTTGTTTGTTCTCAAACCTTCCTTTCAAGGCTAGTAATTTAGAGAATTAGTCCACAAAATGCTCTGCTTTCTTTTCTCAAAAAAAATAAATACTTTAAATAATTTTTTCCATAACAGCAATTCAACATACCTTTGACTTTTTTTCTTGTTTCATCATCAGCAGTTTTAGTAGTCGGATTGTTAAATGCTCTTAGAATGCTGGCTTGTATTCTCTGTGAAACACAGTTAATAACAATTTCACAAAATATCTATACTACAATGTATTATTCAATGCAATACATTGTGATTATTTGAACAGAACCTGGTCTGTTAACTTAGATTTTATCCACATAATAATAATAAAAAAAACAGCAAGGTACAATGTGAATCTAAGTTCCTACTCTGCAAAATAAAATGGCTGAATTTAACAAACAAAAAAGTCCTTTCCTCACAGAAAACTTTCAAACTGAAACAGAACTCCATATTACAAAAACAAAGATTTATTTAAAGTTAATAGATAATCATCTTTAATACAGACGGAGTCCATACTGTAAACTACAAGGTCAGTGGTTCCAGCCTACCAGCCACTCTGTGGGAGAAAGATGAGGCTTTCTACTCTTGTAATGATTTACAGCTTCAGAAACCCTATATAGGGTCACTATGAGTTGGAATTGACCCTATGGCAGTGGGTTTGGTTTTGATCCTAATCAAGACTTATTGGATTAGAAAAATCTGCTACAAAAGATCTCTTTAAAGTGTTCAAGAGCAAAGATATCAGTTTAAAGACTAAGGTGCGCCTAACCCAAACCATAGCATTTTCAATCGCCTCATAGGCATGTGAAAATTGGATAAGGAAGACCGGAAAAGAAATGATGCATTTGGATTATGGTCTTGGAGGAGAATATTAAAAGTATCATGGACTACCAGAAGAACAAATATGTCTTGGAAGAAGTATAATTACAATGCTCCTTAGATGCCAGGATAGAACAATTTCATCTCTTGTACTTTGGACATATTATCAGGTGGGACCAGTCTCTAGAGAAGAAAATCATGCTTGGAAAAGTGAAGGGCCAGTGAAAAAGGAAGACCCCTCCCCACCAACAAGATGGACTAACAAAATGGCAGCAACAATGGGCTCAAATATAACAACAATTGTGAGGATGACGCAAGACTGGGCAGTTTCTTTCTGTTGTGCATGATGGAGTCGCTATGAGTTGGAACCGACTTGATAGCACCTAAGAACCTGGTGCTGTAGGATAAACACTATACTGCAAAGTCAGTTGGAACTTCAAGGTCAGCAGTTCAAACTTACCAGCCACTCCTCAGAAACCCTATACAGGGTTACTGTGAGTCGGAACCGACTCAAAGACACTTAGAACCAACAAACAAAAAGGGACAACAAAACTGTTCAAAATTCTCTAATAACTTACCCTGTGTTTTGTCAGTATAAGATCAATCCCCAAGCATTCAAAATGTTACTGATAAATGTCATGTTACAACAACAAAAACAATTCTACTGAAAGAAATAATCAACAGGCAAATACATCAAGTTGAATAAAATGAATGGGGTCAGTCCCATATACAACACTTCATTGCTAAGAGTTATGCTATAACTTATATTGGTTAAAAAAAATAAAGAAAAACATTGGTTAAGAGCTGCTAGCAACTGTAGCACATTAACCAACTAGCAGTGACAAGGTTCAACTATTTCAATTCTCCATCTTAATCTTCTTTCAAAAACAAGAATACAAATAATTGTGTAGTTTCAGTTAGCTGATATACTCAGTCTTTAAAATCCTTCTATACAACAGTGTATTCAATATATTAAAGTGATATATCTATGAGAAGATAATAAAACAATTTTATTTAGAAAGTGAGAAGTTGAAAGCTAGGAAAAAACTGAAGCACACATTTGGTTGGTTGAAAAGATTTCTTATAAAATAATGATGTGAGAAATTTGATTATCCTTATTTTGAACATAAAATTTTACCAGTTTCTTTACAAATGATTCCTTTAGCACTGTATGTAAGCAAAAATTATACTCCTCAAGTTTACATTCATTTTAAAAAAACAACACCTAATAAAACAAAATAAAAGGAGATCAGTCATTTTTAATCATTGCTAAAAGATTCTGGTGGCAGACATTACCCTGTATTCTTTCTTTAATCAAAAAACACATGGCAGTGACAAGCTGTTAACAACAGCACGATGAACAGCTGTGGTGTTCCCAGGCCAGACAATGCAGCTCAATGGGTACTCACTGTAACAGAGCGCCATGACTGTCCTTGCTTACAAGACTGAATAGATCCATACACCTGACATTTCATTTTGTCACACCATTTAAAGCCTTCAAGTAGAGGAAGGTAAGAGCATTCAAAGCCAGTGTTTCCTGCTATATACTGCCTGTGTTTTTAAGGTAGTGTGTATCCTAATGTACCATAATGACAAAAAGAGTAATTAAACTGCAACAATGATTGTCATCAAGTAATAAGCAAAGTGAGGGGAGGGATGATAGGCATAGATTTTATTGTTTTGTTTTAAATATCAAAAGAAGAAAATAATTCAAAGAGATACGCTTAAATTCCAATGACAATACCTGACCCACCATATAGTAAACATATTCTTGCAAATCCTAAGAGAAAAAATCATCTCCCCCCAAAATCTTACAACTAGTATAAGGGTAAGTAAAAAAGTATTGTTATTACGGTTCTAGTTCACACATGCATGGGTTAATTGCCAACAAAATGTGTTTAAACATGTCCCTGTGATCAGTGGATGGCTGCAGGCAGGTTTTCTCAGTACAACACTTGTCTAAGTCTTGCCACAACCATACATTGACAGAGAACTTCCAGAAGTTCAAGATGGATTCAGAAGAGGACATGGAACAAGGGGTATCATTGCTGATGTCAGACAGATCTTGGCTGAAAGCAGAGAGTAGTATCAGAAAGATGTTTACCTGTGCTTTATTGATTATATAAATGCTTTAGACTGTGTGGATCAAGACAAGCTATGACAACACTACGGAGACTGAGTATTCTTGAACACTAAATTGTGTTCATGAGGCATACACCAAGAGGCAGTTGTTTGAACAGAACAAGAGAACACCAAATGGTTTAAAATTAGGAAAGGTTTGCGCCAGGGTTCTATTCTTTTACCAGACTTTTTCAATCTGTATGCTGAGCAAATAATTTCAGATGCTGGCTTATATGAAGAAAAACGTGTCATCAGAATTGGAGGAAGACTCATTAACAACCTGCGATGTGCAGATGATACAATCTTGCTTGCTGAAAGCGAAGAGGACTTAAAATAAAGATCACAGCCGTCAGTATGGGTTGCACCTCAATGTAAAGAAAACAAAAATCCTCACCACTAGACCAAGAAATAACATCCATATCAATGGAGAAAAGACTGAAGCTGTCAAAGACTTCATTTTGCTCGGATGAACCATCAACACTTATGGACACAGTAGTCCAGAATCAAATGATGCATTGCATCAGGCAAATGCACTGTATAAGACCTCTTTAAAGTATACAAGAGCAAATATGTCAGTTTGAGGACTAAGGTGTGCCTGATCCAATCCATGGTATTTTCAGTAACCTCATATGCATGCGAAAGTTGGACAGTGAATAAGGAAGACCGTGGAAGAATTGATGCTTTTGAGTTTTGGTGTTGTAGGAGAATATTGAAAGTACTATGGACTGCCAAAAGAACCAACAGATCTTGTTGGAAGAAGTACAGACAGAATGCACCTTGGAAGCCAGAAGGCTAGACTTTGTCTCATACTTGGGACATATTACGAGAAGGGACCAGTCACTGGAGAAGGACATCATATTTGATAAAGTGGGGAGTTGGAACAAAAGAGGAAGACTCCCATAATGAGATGGATTGGCACAATGGCAGCAGCAGTAGGCTCAGGTGTAGCAATGATTATGAGGTTGGTGCAGGGTTGGGCAGAGTTTTGTTTTGCTGTGCATAGAGTTGCTATGAGTCAGTACTGACTCAACAGCAACAACAGTCTTCAAAAGGGTGCCTTCAAAAAAAAGTCCAATCACAACAGTGGCTTATGTGGGAATCCTGGAGGCCCTTTATATTCAAGGCAGAAAGTTCAGCTCAGAAAGCTATGGCGACTGTTTTTTGGAATTCCAAATAGGTGCTCTTGATAAATTTTCTTGAAGGACACAGGACAATCACAGGAGCTTATTATAAAGGCATTTTAAGAAATTTGAAAACTGTATTAGTGAGAAAAAAGCAGTAATCTTGCTCCTTAAGAGTTCTCGTTGATCTCAAAACTCAGAAAACATTTAAGAGGAACATGATTTGAGTCAACCCAAGGATGTCCAAACTGCCCTTTTGACATTGAGGAGCACAGAATTCGTGTATGGAATAAGGAGATAGAAACATTGTTTTCAGAAGTGTATAGAGCTAGATGGACGATATATAGAGAAACCACATTTTCACATTTGTGATATTTTTAATAAAAGGTTTCATGATTTTGTAGCAATATTTAATTTACCCCTGTAGCTGTCAACCCAAGAGCAACATGTTACATTTACTATTCATAGCACAAGGATAATACAATCTTTCTCTACATTGTCATCTTGAATCTATCATCTATAACAAGAATATATAATAGTAGGATAAGTGCTGAACTGCTAACTGCCAGATCAATAGTTCAAACCCACCATCTACTCCACGGAAGAAAGTTGAGACTTTCTGCTCCCAAAGAGATTTACAGTCTCAGAAACCCTATGCAGGGTTAATAGAAGTCAGAACAAACCCAATGACAGTGGGGATAGCCTTACGGGACAGTAAATTTATGTTAATGGAGGAGGAACAACTTAGAAAAGGAGGGTGAGAATGCGCACAAACTTGAAGAATGTTATTCAATGACACTAAATGGTACATGTAGAAATTGCCTTCTCCCTCAGATATCATATATAGGGTTGCTATGAGTCAGAACTGACTCCATGACACACAACCTCCACCACCACCACCACCACAATAGTAAATTTGTGGAAAGATTGCACTATTTTTTAATGCCATAAACTTTTTGGAATATATATATATTTATATCACAGTTATTAAACTGGACTTAAGACATACCCAATTTCATAATGGTTCAATTTTAAATAGCAAGGTTTTTAAAATTTTAAAGCAACATTCATAATTACTGCTGGCAAACCAAGCATTAAAACTAAACTTTAATAAGTAGTGTGGCACAGTTAGAAAGACCATTAGTTTGGGAGTTCAAAAAACTTGGATTTGAATTTTCACTCTCAGTTTAAGTTTCTCTAAGAAAATGTGGTCAAATATTAACTCAAGGAATTGTACTAATGCTCCTAAAATTTAACTCATTATAAATCTCTTAAATGATTTATACAGTATATAGTATAAATTACAGTATAGAATACAATACAGTACTCTTACCAGTTTATTCAAAAAACAATATAAAATTCCCCAAACTAACAATGTTGTTGTTTTTGTCAAGTGCCTTTGAGTTGATTCCGGTTCATAGTGGTCCTATATAGGATTTCTGAGGAGTGGCTGGTGGGTTAGAACAACTGACCTTGTGGTTAGCAGTTCAGTGCTTATCCTACAGCACCATTCTGAATGTGTTTTAAAGAGTTGCCTGTGTTTAACCTATATGAACAACTTCTTCTGAGAATCTGAATTGGGAAGTGCAAGCAGGTTTTTAAATTAGTTATACTAGTCATTTCTTAAGAACTTGCTGTTGTTTTTAATATGTTATTAATACATTTAATATGTGGCATTGTGGGTTAATGTGCTGGACTACAAGATTGGTTTGAGTCACAAGGTTGGTGGTTCAAGCTCACATTCATTCCTCAGAAACCTATACAGGGTCGCTGGGAGGCAGAACCAACTCAATGGTCCCTAAAACAACAATAACCATTCAGACTGAGAAGCAGAAAAACTACTCAGGGGAATCTGCAGAGGAATCACTGAAAGAAATTTACAAAGCCAGAGAAATGAGGCAATAAATAGAATACTTTCTGGATTCTTGATAACCTTCCTATATGTTCCTCAAACTCACCTGTATTTCCCTACTCTTGGATTCTTATTTTTTCTTAAGTCACTTTGGATTGACTTCTGTTATTTATAGCTACAGAGTATTAAATGATAAATAAAGGGATACTTTTTTTACTAAAAGAATAATAAAAGTATCCCTTTATTTATCAGCTTACAAATAATAAAATTATGAAAGGGTGAAAGAAAATAATCTTATTCTCTCAAAAACACCAAACTCACATTCACTGAATTGAGTTTGACTCATAGTGACCCTGTATAGGGTTTCTGAGGCTATAAATCTTCATAGGAGCAGAAAGCCTCATTTTTTTCCCACGGAGAAGCTGGTGGTTTTGAATGGCCAAGCTTGCAATTGGAAGTCGAATAAAAGAATAGATAAAAGAGTTTTAAAAAAATCGACTTTACTTCTCAAACACACTTGAAAGTTATAATCGAAGTTTATTGTGCTTTCTTATTAAAGAAAGTATGTGATAAACATAAAGACACTTGACCTTTGTTTCTTCTATCCTGACTGCATCCAGAAGATAATGAAGAAGTTCCTGACTATCCTGCTGTTGGAAACCTTTAAATCGAGGGGCCCTATGATGCAAAAACAAACAGTAAAGAAAAACAAAGAGTAATCATTTCATGGCACATATGTTATGCTACTATCATTTAAACTCACTCTGGAATAATGTGCATTCAAAAATTACATTTATAATTTTTTCCACTTACTAAGACAAAATGTGAGTACTATTCCAAAGAAAGTAGGATTGTAAGTATACATTGAGAACATTTCTTTTAACATTTATTAAGCAATTACTATATGCCAAGCATAGGGTCGCTACAGGTCAGAACCAACTTGATGGCACTTATCAGCATGCCAAGCATGTAGTAGGAACTTTCCATATGTGACATCACATAATCCTCAAGGAACTAGTGGAGGTGATATTATCTCTACTTTATAAATGAGGGTTTTTTTTTTGTTGTTGTTAATTGCTGTCAAGTCGGTTCCAACTTACAGCAACCCTGGATAAGGTTTCTGAGGAGTGGCTGGTGGATTTGAACTGCCAATCTCGTGGTTCAAACCAACCTTGCTGTCCGTGCATTATCCTGCAGCAGGAAAACTAAGTTTATGTTAACAGTAGAATAATTTGGAAAAAAAATAGTGAGAAGGGTGCACTACTTGAAAAATCTGATCAAATGTCACTGAATTGTAAATACAGAAATTGTCGAGATGGTTTTGTATATCTCTCTATATACACACACACATACATATGTATGTATATATGTTTTGTATATATTTTCACTACAGTTACAACTGAAAAGTTTTTTAGAAGACAATGTAGTTGAATATCCCTATCATCTCAGGATTGAAATGTTTTAAGGCAAAACATACAAACTATACACAGAAAAAATAGAAAATTCTGGTAATAATACATCCATAGATAATTTACAAGAGAAGAAACCTGAATGGCCAAACAAAATATGAAAACAAGAAAATGTAATTTAAAAAAATGATGAGGCATTCCTTTAATTTAAGAAGTAAGTGTTGGTGAGGACAAGAAGAAATGGGAACTTTCATACTCTGCAATGTATTAAGTGTTCATTGTACGCCGTTGTTTTTAAGTACCGGTGAGTCAGTTTTAATTCCTAACAATACTGCATAGGATTTCTGAGGAGCAGTTGATGGGTTTGAACCACTGATGTTTGTGGAGAGCAGTCAAGCCAAACAGTCAAGCCTACAGAGCCAAACAAGGACCTTGTCTATCATATGTATCTCATTTAATCGTCACAAAAAACTATGAAGTTTATTATGAGTCAATCTCATTTAAAATTGAGGAAAAGTACGGCTTAGAAAAGTTAGGTGACTTAAACAAGATCACAGAGTAGGCCTGATGATCTACTGCTGAAAACTCAGCCAATGAAAACCGTATGGAGCACAGTTCATCTCTGACAAGACTCAGAAACGACTCAACAGCAACTACTGCTTCTTCGGTTTGCAGTGTACCGCACCTTCCATTCTATCTTGAGAGTTTGGTAACATTCATTAAGGTACATAAAACACCACAGAATATCATAAAATTGGGATTAAATGTCTTTTACTGACACCGTTCAACATACATTTTGTTGAGCTGATTACCTTTCCTTGTGATTATTTATATTAAAAAGGAAATGTACCCACTTTTGACAAAGCTGATTAAAAAGAACTTTAGGAGAAAGTGGTCCTCTTTCAGTCTCCTTCATGCTGTGAAGAAACAGGAACAAGGCTGAGGTCAGTGGTCCAGGGCTTGAAAGTTCCACCATTAACGGATCCTTTAAAAACATATTCAACTCTTAATCAGAAATACTGAAGTAGCATTTTTTAAAAATGTAAGAGTTATACTATGTTTAAATGATAGCAACAAAACTGCCCAAATGTATTAAGAACCTTTACTTCCTAACATATAAAATGTACATATTATAAAAATATGAAATATGATTAAATATCTTCCCTTGTGACACTGTAGGATCAGCAGTGGACTGCTAACTGCAAGATCAGAGGTTAAAAGCCACCAGCTGCTCCTTGAAAACCCTCTACAGGGTCACTATGAGTCGGAACCAACTTGATGGCATGTAACAACAACAATCCTTTAATTGTAAAACTATTAGCTTAAGAGTGAAATATCAATCTTTGTTTTAAACTGTCCATTAATGCACTGTCTTACAAGGAAAATTACTCATCTACTTGCATTTATAGAACTGCATAAATTATATGCAGTAGAAAAACTACCCACCTTTAGTCTTCCCAAATATTTAACTAATAAGGAATAACTAATTAGCTAAGATTATTAAATTGTTAAAAAGTATTTTTAGATTTTTAAATTGTTTTCAAAGTAATACACAGACTTCGTACAGATACACACACACTGCTTGCTTTGTAACTGAAATCCTTATTACTAGTGTGAATACCTTCCTGCCAAAGACCACCAGGAATAATGCTATAACTAATCAACTTGGGTTTATTATACATTTCAAAGAGGGAAAAAGCACATCAGGGGCAATGGTGGAGTGTCTCAGTTAGAGGGTATTAAAAATCCTCTCTTAAAGGATTAGCGGTCTGACTGGATTTATAGAAAGGACATAGGAAGCAGGGCTTCTCTCTATATTGGATGCTGTCAGAAAGTGAGGGGAATTCAAAGATTGTACACCTCTCTATATATCTCTCTATGAGGAAAACCTGGTCTGATAATAATATTGGGAAATGGATAGTGATAATCGCACAAGATGATATGAGTATAATTAATCTTGCTTAATTGTGCAAGCAAAAAATGTGGAAATGGCAAATACTTTGTTAAACACATACACAGACACACAGACACACACAACACAGATAGACTAACTGGCGACAATTTTATAAAAAATAGTAGCAGTTACTCATTTTGGAAGAAAGATGGACATTTGGGATTTTGTGGGTGGCAGAGTGACCTTACTTTCGTTTGTGTTTTGACAAAATTATGATGTAACCTTGCCTCAGTTTATCTTAGTCCCTGCATATCCTAGTGGAGGCTAGTGTTCTAAGAGCTGTCTAATAGAGTAACACGGCCCAGCTGTGAGTGCCAGTCCAGGTCGCTTATGAATATCAAGGGCTATTTTTTTTTTTCCGCAATAGCTTAAACATGCATCATCAGACTAGATTCTTAAAAACCTTTGGATGTTCACTACTAAATCTACCTTTAAGGAAAAAAATATTTAAGCATATGTCACCAGTAACTACAAAACAGGTTTTAAACACTTTGTTCAGCAAAAGTCAGAACTCATTGTTTTTCTTAGTATGTTTGTTTACCTGGGTAGTTTTGCATGTTTTGATCCATGATATGTTTGAACTATAATATAACTAAAGTTGTTTTTAGTAATCACACAATTTGATGTACACAAATACGGCTGAAATTTTTTTTAATCCTCTACCACTTCATTCTGTTTTGCATAGGGTCACTATGAGTTGGAACCAATTTGATGGCACCTAACACCACCACCACCAGCACCATCATATCAGTTGCTAGTTCTGAGAAATACTAAAGACAGTTTTTAGGAACATCAGTGATTGACTAGATAGTTAATTTCATACTCACCAGCTGAGAGTCTGAAGAAGGAAAGATTTTTAATTTTGTACCATTTTCTTTTATCTCATTCATCAGTTCAGTAAGAATGTAAGTCTGTGCCAAGTTCTAAAAGAAAACAAAAGGAAAGTCTTCTCCTGGTATTTATAATATGCCTCTGATTTTATAGAATAAAATGAAGACCAAATCCTTCAAATTTAACTTAGTGCAGCAAAAATATCTATTTCCAAAAAAAAACTTTAAAAAATTTTAATTAAATGCATATTACATGGCACTATGGGAAAGATGATGGGTGCATGTGAAGAAGTATGGCTAAAGATATCCTAAAAAAAAAAGAAAAAGAAACAGCTAAAGGAACATAAAGCATTCACGTTAAAAATGGAAGACAAAAGTGGCACACTTTTCTTGAAGATGTGAAAAATCTTTATGTCTAAACCAGTGGTTCTCAGCTTATACCTTTACATCAAAATTATCTGTGGCTGCTAACAAAAACAAATCAAAAGGTTTCTTTCCAGAATAGATGAACCTGAATGTTTTGACATAGAAAGCAAATTTCTCTACTGTTGCTTCATTTTTACAATTCCACATATGGTTCTCCACCACTCATTTGCATTACAGGGAGGGTTCAGAGTGGGGAGAGGGAAAAATTAATACAGTGTACAGATGTAAATACTGTTATCTGATGGTATATGCAAGGGATTACAATCATTGTAAAAGCACAAAATACATGATTTGTTGAATGTGGGACAGATGATCTATAAAGCTTTATTCAATTCACAACAAAAGAAATGCAACAAAAAGTTTACATTAAAAAAAGATTTTAAAAAGTCACTGTATGAAAATTTCTTCTATTTGTAATAATATCTTATATGCTCTAAGCTCAATAAGAATTTAACAACTACATAATGGTATTGTTGTTGTTAAATGCCATCATGTCCTGACTCACAGTGACCTGTACAGCGATTCCAAGGATATGAAGCAGCTGGTGGGTTCAAACTGCTGCTGACCTTCTGTTTGTAGTCTACTGCTTATCCTACAGAGCCAGCAGCTTCTGGATAATAACATTACTACCAGAATAAACAAATAGTCTATGAAATTATAACACTTCTACATGTTGAAAAACTTTCATCAAAATTCAATTTCATTTAGTATCATTTGCTTAGGATTGAGAACTACCAAATACTAAATAAACTATGAAGAAATTAAAATAACATTTTATATTTTACAAAACTTGCTTATGACTCTTACCTGCATGACAGCATTAAAAAAGCAAGTATTGCCTAAATTCGTAATTCCTTTCACAGATGTCACACTGCTGCCTTTTCTTTCCTTCCTTACATCACCTGGTTCACAGTTTTCTTCACAAAGTTTTATGATTCTAGAAAATGTACCTGTAAAGTCAGAGAAAACATAGCTGACATGAGTTATATCAGTTGACATAAATGAACTGCATTATTTTAAATAGAAAAAGATTTCCCCCTGTAATTAATATTCCTGAAGGACACATACAAACACAATAAATGTCTTTGTTTATTGTTAAATCTTATTACTAAAGCAATTCATTTTAATACACCAATCTGTACCTCATACACCATATTAAAAATAAATTTTAGATGAATCTAAAAATTAATTGTAAATGAATGAAGTCATAAAACAAGTAGAAAACAACAGGGCTCTGTGATGTAGGGATTGAGGCATTGTGTGAAGAGGAGAAATAGTATTAAGATGCTTGACTGTCTTATGAATATTGGTCTCCCTTGCCTACTATTGTAAAATAGTCACTTGAGTGGGATAGAAAGGAATGTCAGGATTACAGAAAGCTTGTAAGCCTGTCTTCAGCCTATAATTGATTGGAATACCTAAAAGGGGTTCTAGAACTTGCCCAGTGAAATAGGCCTCTTGCAGAGCCTTTGCAGTGTATAGGACCTTAGGTGGAATCCTGAGCTCCATCCAGAACATTCCCACTAGAAAGGACAAGCAGACCAGCCTGGAACAACAGAATGACAGAAGATACATCTTCAAAGAAAGATCAGAAAAAAACCAAAACAAAAATGGCAGTATGATTGGCTACTACAAGAATAAGCAAGTTGTTCGGCGGGAAGCTATCAAGGCAAGCAATCAAGTCCCTTCAGGACAAACTCCCCTCTAAGACTGAAACTCAAAGGGAACACATGAACAGGCAT
>NW_006408602.1:5450514-5452651 GCF_000296735.1 Chrysochloris asiatica | reverse complement strand
GTTGAATGTAAAACTGATGGTCTGTCCTGTAAACTTTCCAGAATCTTAGTTTCTAAAAATAATTCCCCATTAAAAGGAATGAAGACTCCTTGAAAAAAAGAATGTTTCTAAGTCTGGAGCAATGAAATCGAAAATAAGTCATAACATTTCTGTTGTGTCAGAGAAAAAAGAAGAGTTCAAAAAATGTGATGGGAGTAGGTCAAAACACACAAAAGGTATCTAGCATAAGCTTCTAGTGTCCAACCTGGGACAATCTGATCACCAGAATAAATAAGGGCAGTTGTTGTTGTTGTTGTTGTTGTTAAGTGCTGTCAAGTTGGTTCCAACCCATAGCGACCAGCTTATTATTCACTGAACAAAATGAGAATGAATCTGAATTGATGATAAATAAATGAGGAATAGAGAGCAGCTCAAATAAAAAGACATTCTATAAAATAACTCACTGGTATTCTTTCATGTCAACAGCATGAAAGACAAAGGATAAAGAACCATTCTAGATTGGTGGTAGTGGTGGGTGTGTGCCATCGAGTCGGTTCTGACACACAGAGACCTTGTATAGGGTTTCTGAGGCTGTAAATCTTTATAGGAACAAAAAGCCTTATCTTTCTCTCATGAAGCATCGAGCATATTCAAACTTCTGACCATGTGATTAACAGTCTAACTTGTAATCCACTACAGCGATAGGAGGACTCCATGAGTGGTGCAAATGGTTAACACGCTGGGTTGTTAGCCAAAAGATTAGAGATTTGAGTCCACACAGAGACACCTTGGAAGAAAGAATTGGCAATCTATTTCCAAATAATAAGCCAATGAAAACCCTATGCAGTTTTATTCAGACACACAAGCAGTAGGCATCAGTCAAAATCAAACTATGGCTGGTAAAGCAATATTACAATTCAATGTGATTATTAATTATTAATACATACTGCCTTTGTCAAAGACCTTGAGCACTGTGGGATGACAGTAGTTCAACACTAGGAAAACATCAATGTAATCTACTATGTATATAAAAATAAAATGTAAAAGAACCACATGATCATATTGACTGATGCAAAAAACGCACTTGACAAAATACAACACTCATTCTTGATAAAAACACTCAGCAAAGTAGAAACTGAAATGAAATTCCTAAGCATAATTAAAAGTATATATACAATGCAACAGTCAACATTACTCTCAATGGAGAGAAATTGGAAGTATTCCATTTATAAATAGAAACCAGATAAGGATGCCCTTTATAACCACTTCTATTCAGTTCTGTGTTAGAAGTCTTATCCAGAGGTGTAGGGCAACAAAGGGATATTAAAGGCACCCAGATTGGTAAGGAAGAAATAAAATTCTCTGTGTGCAGATGCTATGATTCTATACATAGAAAATCCGAAAGACTCAGAAAGAAAATTATTGGAACCCACTGAAATATTCAGTAGAGTGGCATAGTACAAAAGCAATATTTAAAAAAATCAGTTGGTTTCATCTACACTAATAAAGACAGCTCTAAAAAGGAAATTAGGAAAATACAATTTACAAAAGATGTAGTACTACAAAATAGGAAATACTTAGGAATAAACCTAACCAGAGAAACAAAAGATCTATACAAAGAAAACTACAAAACACTTCTTTAAGAAACCAAAAAAGATTTACAAAAATGGAAGAACATATCATGCTCATGGATAGGAAGACTTAATATTGAGAAAATTATCAATACTACCCAAAGCAAACTATAGCTATAATGCAATCTCAATTCAAATTTCAACATCATTCTTTAAAAAGATAGGAAAAATAATCACAAACTTTATATGGAAAGGAAAGAGAACTTGGATAAGCAAGGCACTGCCGAAGAAGAACTAAGTTGGAGGCCTCTAATTTCCTAATCTCAAAATTTACTACAAAGTCACAGTGGTCAAAACAGCCTGGTACTGGTTCAATGACGGATAGATACATAGATCAATGGAATGGAATTGTGAACCCAGAAGTAAATCCATCCACATACAGTCAGCTGATCTTTGGCAAAGGCCCAGAATACATCCATGGAGAACTAGTCTCTTTAACAAATGGTGCTGGCAAAACTGGAAATCCGTTTGTAGAAGAATGAATCAAGACACCTATCTCCCAACATATACAAAAACAAACTCTACAT
>NW_006408602.1:5447321-5449307 GCF_000296735.1 Chrysochloris asiatica | reverse complement strand
GATATGGAACTAGGGATATAATTGCCGACATCAGATGGATTTTGGTTTAAATCAGAAGTACCAGAAAGATGTTTAGTTGTGCCCTTTTGACTATGCAAAGGTTTTTGACCTTTATTATATCTGAGATATGCTCTTAATATACTCTTAATTATATCTGAGATTCCAACCAGAGCCTAGAATAGGTAGGCTTCAGGCTTTAATGATGAACATTGCCACTAGATGGTTTCAGAGTAATTTTAAAGAAATTTAAGATGTAAGAGTTTGATTTATAATTAAAATAATTGTATCATTAGTCTATTTCTCAAGCACGGTTATTCTGATTACTATTTTAAAATTTACAAAACTCAGTCTCAAAGAGGTTAAGTGATTGCTAGAAGTCACAATGCTAGTTTTCTGATTATAAATCCATTTTCACTTTACAACCTAAATTCTCTTTAGTAATTTATGTACAATGAGAAGAATAACAAATAGTGGGGCAAGATTCTTATAGATTTTGTTATATACAACCCTGAGCAAATGACTTCTCAAAAGTATTTCTACTAATAGACAATCTTAATAAATGTTGCAATAATATTTTTTAGTTTATTAAGGTGAAATTGTCTTCAATTGACTTCAAAAGAATTCAAGGGAAGGAAAATAACAATAAAACAAGATAAATGTTTAAGGTAGTGATACATGTGAGGGTCTATTTTTTCTTATTTCTATATATGTATATGTCTGAAATATTCTAAAATTTTTTAATTAAAAAAATGAAAACAGAATGGTTGCACAAACATAAACTACACAGATTATATAACTATGTTGTTGTTAAGTGCTGTCAAGTCGGTTCCGACCCATTGTGACCCTGTACAGGGTTTCCAAGGGTGTAAATCTTTAAGGGAGTAGAAAGCCTCATCTTTCTTCCGCAGAGCGGCTGGTAGTTTCGAACCGCTGACCTTAAGGTTCGCAGCCTGATTCATAACCACTACGCTACTAGAGCTCCTTAGGTTTTCAGTTCAAGCTCACCAGTTGTTCCTCGGATACCCTGTTGTTATTGTTGTGTGCCGTGGAGTCATGTACGACCCATATCGGCCCTGTATTGGGTTTCCGAGATTGTAAATCATTACGGGAGAAGGAAGCCTCATCTGTCTCCGGTGTAGTGGCTGGTGGATTCGAACTGCTGACCGTAAGGGTCACAGCCAGGTTCTTAACCACTATGCTATCTCAGCTCCTTTATATTAACTATACATAACATATAAAAAATGTATTGTTGTTGTTATGTGCCGTGGAGTTGCTTCCGACTCATAGCGACCCTGTACAGGGTTTCCGAGGCTGTAAATCTTTATGAAAGCAGAAAGCCTCGCCTCATCTTTCTCCTGCGGAACAGCTGGTAGTTTCGAACTGTTGACCTTGTGGTTCGCAGCCTGATTCGCAAGCACTACACTACCAGAGCTTCTTAAAAAAAAAAAAAATGTATAGTTCAGAAATAAATTATATTCTAGTTTTGCAAGAACAAACATTTTTTAAACCCTAATATGCCAATAATTTATGTATCTGTGTACCACATTTATCCATCAGTTTTCAAAACATCTGGGACAGTATTCTAAAGTAAATAATATTCACAAGACCATCTGGACAAAACTGCAGGCAAAAAAAAAAAAGAATAAACATATGGAAAAGCAGATTTTCCTCTTCCCTTCAGCAGTAAGGAATAACAAATGTTGAAGCTAGATAGAGCCATGCTTGACTGTGCTATGCTTTTCAGCACCACCTGACTCTCCATTGCTGAGCCAACAAATATGGACAGCACCGCCAGAGAGAACACATCCACAGGGCAATGGCAATACAAATATTTTATTGCATGGTTAAATAGCCACGTCACACAAGTGGCAAGGGTCTGTTTATTGACTTTTAAATGTAAGTCTGTGAGAAAATAATCAAACTTAGTTATGCTATTAGATGCAAATATTAAATCATATAATTAGAAAAGAATATTTCTAAATTATT
>NW_006408602.1:5402000-5445929 GCF_000296735.1 Chrysochloris asiatica | reverse complement strand
TTTTTTTTTCATATAATCCTGCTTCTCAAATTATTTGCTCAGCATACTTATGGTGAAAGAATACAACTCTGGCATACACCTTTCCTAATGGATTATTCAGTGTTCCCTTGTTCTGTTCATGAACACAATCAAGCATTCCAGCAATGTTGTCTATAGTTTGTCATGATCCACACAATTGAAAACGTTTGCGTAGTTCATAAAGCACAGGTAAACCTTTTTCTGGTATTCTCTGCTTTCAGCCAAGATCTACCTGACATCAACAATGATATCCCGTGTTCCATATCTCGTCTGATTCTGGCTTGACTTGCTGGCAGTTCCCTGTCAATGTACTGTTGCAGCTGTTTTTGAATTACATTTATAGCAAAATTTTCTTGCATGCGATATTAATGATTTCGTCTGATTATCTTTGTATAATATATTGTGTAGCACTGTAGGAAAAACACTGAATTGCTAAACACAAGGTCGGTGGTTCAAACCCATCAGCTGCTCCTTGGAAACCCTATACAGGTTTGCTATGAGTCAGAATCAACTTGGTGGCACTTAACAACATGTTAGTAAAACTTCTGGAAACATAGTATACAAGGGGCTTTCAAAAAGTTCATGGAAAAAGCAGTGAAAAGATAACAGAATTTTTCCATTAACTTTCTGAAGCCTCTTTGTACATGCTGTATAAAATTTTGCTCAGTAAACAAAATTATTGTCATCTGAGAGTTTTAAGATTCTACTTTCAAATAGAGGTGACCTGAATGATTATGCCAATTATTTGACATAAAAGTAGGCATGTGGGTTTTAATGAAAAGCAACTCAGGATCTGTAGGATAAGTACTGGACTTCAAATCACAAGGTCAGTGGTTACAGTCCACCAGCTGCTCAGCAGGAGAAAGATAAGGCTGTCTGCTTTTGCAAAGATATACAGCCTCAGAAAACAAATACAGGCGTGCTAAGACTTGGAGCCAACTTGACAGCACTAAACAACAACAATGAAGAATGATGACTGTTTATTTTGTTTTAGAAACAACAAAGTTTTCTCAATATAGCAGCATCAAGATTCTAGATTATATTCACCTGAAGAACTCTGTTCTTACTGTCTCTAAACATAGGCACCCAATGCATTGACTAAACTTCAAGGTGTTTTCAAGTACTGTTTATAAAAATAACAAGGCTGCTGAAAAAATAGCAAAGAAGACAAATTATACCAATTTTGATGATAATTCATTTGTTTTGGTCTACTCAAGTTTTACATGCACAAATGAAAAGGTGTTGTCACAACACCTTTTAGAAAGAATAACACAGAACCTCAGGGTTGTAAAGCTATTAAACTGATTTAATCCTATTAAACAGACTGACTCTGACCCTTGTGTGGCGCTATAAGATTAACACTGGACTGCAAATCACAAGGTCAGCTGTTCAAGCCCACCAGTTGCTCCTCAGAAACACTACACAGGGTCACAATGAGTCAGAACTGACTTGACAGCAAAAATCACAACAAATCTATGACCTTACTTTTCACCTCTAACCTATCAAAACTGTCATCAGATATACATTTACATAACAAAACACAAAGCCCAAAAAGCAAAGAACAATGAGACATATAAGAAATTATAGACAAAAATTTTAAAGTTCTTACAGATCTCTGTAATTTACCTTTATTAAACCAATAATCTGAATACTCAAAATAATCAGCTGAGTTGGCCTGATAGGTTTTTGTATACTTTAAATCTTGCAATAGGGAAAACTAGTTGAAGCACTAGCATAACAATATAAAAAGAGCTTTCACTTCCATTTCAATTACTTCACTAGAACAACCTATTAGTAATGTTAAGTACCTCAAACTATTCTATAATGAAATGATTTCAACACTTAAAGACTCTACCACTAACTTTTCCAACCATACTTAAGGATATTAAATCATAATTACTGAAAATAGCCTAAGACTTTTGGCAAGATTGCAGACTAGGCAGACACGCTACACAGATCTTCTATAACAAAGATATGAGAAACCAAAGGAAACAAATACAGATGAAAATCCTGTAACCCTAAACTTCAGAGAAAAGGTTAGACAAGGAAAATGAGCATTTGCTGAGAGATGTTGATGCGTTATAGTGAGAGCAGGAGTCTGACCAGAAGTGGTACAGCCATCTTCAACTTTTGTGAGCAGCTTTGGCAACAGAAGGTGGCTTGGCAGAGCAGATTCATGCAAGAGGTGGGAAAGGTGCAATTCCTGCTTTTTCTCTACACTCCCATAGGTAACCAGAAGTGAGGCTAACTCCCACCCTCATCCACCCCCAGAGCAGCCCTGCTCTCTGGAAGTTCAGAACTGCATGGTTGTGAGCCACACTAGTATCAGCTGGGGCACACTGCATTACTTTGATGCCTGAATTCAGGCAGATTCCCTCCAGACCTGCAGAACCCCCAGACCAGCATTAGTTTAGCAGGAACCCTCATAACTAGCCACTCTGCTCCCAGCTGCCTTGTGGGCCTAACAGACATTGACTCTTGGTCCATCAAGAGCCTCCATGAACTACTTCCAGACTGAATGCCCCGAACACAGATAACATGTAGACCGACAAGAATTCCACGTAGTGCCAGGAATTCTATTGTTACATCTGTCTGACATCCAACAATGAGCTCTTTGGCTGGCAGGAATCCCCCAGAGGTTTCTCCTCTCCAGGTCCAACAGCTGCACTGGCTTTTTTGTTTTTTTTCCCTTTCATTGTTTTATTGTTTTTATTTGTTTCTTCTCCTTCTTCTCTTTCCATTCCCTTGAATTTTAACCTTTCTGTTTTCAGCTTTCCTTCTTGTTTCTCATTTCTCCTATTCATTTTTCCCCTTTTGATCTTTCTTTACTATTTGATACTCTTATCTTTTCATCTTCCCTCTACATTGTTTTTTAAGGTTGTTTTTTTTTTTTTTCATTTCTTAGTTTTATTTGCTCTTATTTTTCTCTTCTATAGCTCCATTTTGCTCCCCACTTATATTTTCACTTAATATATTCTTTTTTCTGGTTGATTAATGTTTTTATTTCTTTTTCTCATTTTATTATTTTCTCTCCTCATTGTTGGTTGCTTGTTTATTCTGTTTTGTTTTCTTGTGTGTGTGGGAGAAGGTAGCATTTCTCCTCTTTCCCAACCAATAGGAGACAGCAATCGTATCACATATTTCAGCAACAATTGTACCTTCTGCTGCTCCACCCACTGTGCAAGAGCCAATACCACCTCCTATACCACCTAATCAACAATAAGCAGCACTCAACACCGGCCAAACATATCCGAAACTGAGGAGCATGAATGGAGAACAGTATATACGTTTACACTCTCAAACTAAACCCACAGGCGGCAACTGGTGAGAGGCTAAGAACACAGGAACAAAGAATCAGCAATTAAATACAAATATGACAACATAACAACATCCCAAAGACATCAGATAATTTTAGCTCAAACAAAGAAACGAAAGAATGGTTCAAGCAAATGACCAAGATGCAGAGCCAGAAAACATTTCTGAGGAAGAAAAGGTAATGAAACTAACTAAAAGAATTCCAAAGAATGATATTTGGTGGCTGTGTGCCGTGGAGTCGGTTCTGACTCATAGCAACCCTGTACAGGGTTTCCGAGGCTGTAAATCTTTACGGGAGCAGAACGCCTCATCTTTCTCCCACGGAACAGCTGGTAGTTTTGAACTGCTGACCCTGCGGTTCACAGCCCAATTCGTTAACCACTACGCTACCAGAGCTCCTTAAAGAATGATATTTAAGCACCTTCAAATGATTAACAAAAAGATTGAGGAAAGCAAAGAGAATACAGAAATCAACTTTTGAAGAATTCAGGAAAACACTACAAGAATAGACAGACAAAATAAATGCATATTTTGAAATAATAACCTACAATTGAAAATCCAGAAGATTCATACTAAGATCTCAGAAATGGACAATACATTGAAAGGACAAATAACTAGATTTGAAGCAATGGAGGCCCAAATTAGTGAGCTTAAAGATAAATCTCTCAATACTATTATGCTTGAAGAAATATCAGAAAAAAGAAAGAGAAAATCTGAAAAAACGCAAAAGAGCTATGTGGGACACCATAAAGACAAATAACTTCTGAATGACAGGAATTCCAGAACAGGAAGAGACAATAAAAAAAACACAGAGAAAACTGTCAAAGAGTTTTTGGAAGAAAATTTCAATAGCATTGTGAATGACAAAAAAATAAACACAGAAGAAGCTAAAAACACCCCGAACAGGATAAATTAAAAAAAATAGTAACAATCACCACGACATATCATAATCAAACTTTCCAAAACCAAAGACAAAGAAAGAATCCTGAGAGTAGCTTAGGAAAAACAAAAAGTTATCTACAAATGAGGACCAATAAAACTGAGCTCTAATTTCTCAGCAAAAACCATGCAGGCAAAACCATAATGATACAATATAGAAAACTCTGAACGAAAAAATTGCCAGTGAAGAATCACATACCTAACAAAGCTGTCCCTCAACTACGATGACAGAATTAGGGCTTTTTCAGATAACCAGATATTAAAGGAATTTTTAATAGCTAGAGCAACTTTACAAAAAGTACTAAAGAGTGTTCTCTGGACTGAGAGCCATCAACAGCAGATAACAACCCAAGATTAACATGTATGACACCACCACCTAGAACCCAACTCAGATATAGAACTATTTAAAGTAAAACAAACCTACAAGACTGAAAATACAAACCAGGCATATCAATTTAAAATGAAGCCAACTATAAAGAAAAAGATGGAATAATGTAGATACAAAACATCCAAATGGTGAGGAAGTCAAGTAGATTTCAAGATAAAGTAGAGTGTTTTAAATTTAAAATTAATAAATTATAAGGTAAACTCAAAGAAAATGAATACATCTGCACATCAAAATAAAAGTGAGGAAAATCAGAAAGATTTAGTAAACACTAACACAACATAAATGAAAAGAAAACCCACAAACAAAGGAACTCAGTACAGAAAATTATGTGGAACAAAGAAACCAGCAGCACCACCAAAACACACACAGCAAAATGGTATTTTTACAATGAGCACTTTTATATTCAGAAACAACTCTTGTTAAGTACTTATTATTGAAAATGCAAATTTTTAGGAATACAACCATTACTTTATAGTAGAACAAACTATACATTTCTTTAAAACACTTTTAAAAAAATACTGAATCACATTCAAAGTCTTGCTATAAAATGGCACATTATTTATCCTTAGATGCATTATTTCAGATCCAAAACATACCATTTACTTTCTTACTTAAGTAAAAAGATACAGCAAATGTGTACTTTATAAAGCCAAAAGAACCAATATAACATACTGTCTTTTATACACTGCAGACATAAGCTTAATGAATTTAACAAAATACATTAGTTATGCTCTCTTAAACATTGTTTAAAGTGGCATCCCATCAGCATTAAAATTATGGGCCTATTTATTGATTAAAAAAAGAATGTAGGTTGTCAATCAATCATGTAGTTCACAAAAAGTAAATTAGTTATCAATAGTGTTATTTCACCAGGAATTTCTGTAGTCTACAAGCATTGGAAGAATACAAGATTATCAGAGTGACAAATCAAGCTGACAAAGAATCTGTCAGAGAATCCTGGCCCACTGGCTTACTTCATTTATAGTATTTCTGGGTGGGTCTCACAGGAAAGTTTTCTTGCCTCTTTTCAATCTTGTGTTACACATGACTTTTTCATTAGTTGGGAACTTTAATTTGTTGTTTTCCTTTTTTTTTTTTTAATTTAAAGCAAATTCTAGCATCAGCTGTGAAATCTACACAGCTGTAAGCATTCTTCTGGGAACTGGAGCACCGGAGTTCAATTCAATTGCTTAATGCATTTACTTAAATCAATCATGTAGTACTAATGTAATTTGCCCATTTCAACAGCAGAAAAGAAGTTTAATCTTTAAAGGATAAGCAAAAAGGAAGAAATACTGTATTATTCTTCCTTGAAGCCAAATAATAAATACCTCATCTGTTCATTCTCAAAATCTTCTAACTCCCAGGTAACCAGTTGCCTTGTTAGGTGCTATTGGGTCAACTCTGACTCATGGTGACCCCATGTACAATAGAACACTGCCTGGTCCTGTGCCATCCCTACAATCGGCCGACAGTTGTAGTCACTGTGTCAATCACTCTCATCAAAGGGCTTCCTCGTTTTCACTTAACAAGAATGATGTTCTCCAGAGACCGGTCCCTTCTGGTAACACATCTAAAGTACTTGAGATGAATCACCAACCTTACTTCTAAGGAGCATTCTGGCTTTACTTCTTCTAAGACTGATCTGTTCATTTTTTTGGCAATCCGTGGTATATTCAGTGTTCTTTGCCAGCAACATAATGCAAATATACCAGTTCTCTGTAGGTCTTCCTAATTCACTGTCCAGCTTTCACATGCACATGAGGCAACTGAAAACACCATGGCTTGGGTTAGGTGCACCGTAGTCTTCAAAATCTTTGCTTTTTAACACTTAAAGAAGTCTACTTCAGTAGATTTACTCTATGCAATACACCATTTGATTTTCTGAATGCTGCTTCCATGGCACTGATTGCAGATCCAAGTACAATAAAATCCTTGACAACTTAATTAGCTTCTCAATAGCGACTTTTGGATTTTATTTTCAAAATACTTCACAAAAATATTCTGAAGCCTTACAAGACAGAATATGACAGATTAGCTAGGTTACTATATCCAAATACTTATTTCTAGAAGGTCAAGAGATTGTATCTTTTAAACAAAACTTGCCTGAGAGATCCTTCAGTTTGGACCACAAAAATATTGACATGTTGCCCTCAAAACTCCTGGAGAAACCCCAAATTCATAAATATGTATCTCCCTAACTTTGAAGGCTCTGAGTATCTTCAAACTACTTCAAGAGCCTGTTTTTCACCAATTTCAAGTTCTACTAATGGTTCCATAAACACAAGTAAGGTTTGCATTGATTGGTGCTTTCCACCACCTGAAAAAACACTTCTTTCCTCATGTCTATGATTCAGCCAGGATACCTGTGATTCCTTTTGATTTCCTTCCAATTGAACATGAATCCCTCTTTGAATATCTGAAAAGCTTTGTTTGAATATCACTTTAAATACGAATTTTATTCTGCTTGCCCTATCATTGCTTTTTTAAAAAATTTCACCTCTTAGATCTTAAAGTTTAAAGTTAAGAATTGTCGCATCCATCTCTACTCCCTCAAGCACCATGGGAAAGAGGTAAACAGTGCTGAGGAAATTGCCCAAGGTCACAAAACTAGTGAATTAAGGAGTGGAATGTGAATGCCAGACCTTTGGACTCAAAGCCCATGTTCATCCTACCATACCATTCCATGCTCCCGCCTAGTTTCTCTGTAGCAACTATTCAAGAAAGAACTGTAAAACTGAATGGAATGAAGGCTAACATTAGGGAACCTCTACAACAGTAGGGGATCGGAGAAAAGACTTGCTTCAGCTATACTTTTCCCAACCTTAGCATCACACATCCCTACTTATCTCCATATTATGGTCAACAAAACTAACAATATACAGTTTTCAGAAGACAGCACTAAAACCAACTTCAGCTCCTAAAGTACAAGATATCTTTTCCCTGTTCTTTATTCAAGCAGAATTGGAGTTATGATTAGTATACCTGGGACAGAGGAAGAATTTCATAAATATTTGTTCAATAAATGAATTAGTGATAAAATTAGTAATTTCCTTTGCTGTCCAAGAGCATAAGTTTATTTTCTCTAGTTCCTCCTCCAATCAACTTCTTCATCATTATTGTTGTCTTAGAGTGATAGTTAATAAAAAAAACACTGGAACTATATATTTACATAACTTTTCAGTTTCTGATACCACCTACTAAGCAGCTCAGTTTTGCTTTAAAGACATCTTACTTCTGTCCCATTTCCCCCAAGTGCCTCTACTAGCCTCCCATCTGCTCTACCACAATAATCTCCTCTACCCTTTGTAATGATCCTCATTCAATCCTTTACTCTTAACCTCCTACAGTTTATTCTCCACACTGTGGTTAAGAGCGTGGAGTCAATTCCAACTCATAGTGACCCTGTATAAGGTTTCTGAAGCTATAAATCTTTACTGAAACAGAAAGCCTTATCTTTCTTCCATGGAGCAGTTGGTGGGCTCGAACTGCTGACCTTGAGGTTAACAGCCCAACTAGCAACCCACTATGCTACCAGAGCTCCTTATTCTCTATATAGCAGAGTAATTTTTATTAAAACAGAAATGTCAGTGCTATTCCCTTACCTAAAACACAGAAATAATTTCCCATTACTCTCCAAAAAAAATTAAAATCCTATCACGGAAATCTTCACAGTACCCTCCATGCCCTGTCATCCCAGCATACTCTTCTCAACAAACCATGTTTATTCATATTGGCTTTTCATGACTACAGTATAATAAGCATGGTAATCATGCTTATTACCATAACCTGTTCCTATCCTCTGAAGCACTTACCAGAAATTCTTACTAAACATTTGTTTATTTTACTATCTGTTTCCTCTACTGAACTGTAAGTCCAGTTAGATAGCATCATTTATAACATGCACTGGATAATAAAAACAGATAATAATTAGTAAATATGTGTCATGCATTATGCAAGCATTTTTACACACTTCCAAATTTTAAAAAATGTCTAAGCTTCACAGCTTCACATGATATAATTATCATCATAATTTTGGAAGCAAAGAAATCAACAAGTGAAAGTCACATTGCCAGTAAGTGGTAGGATCTAAATCCAAAAGCCGAATCTTTGACTCTACCACTTATGATCTTTTCACGACATTCACCTGCTCTTCATGTTGGTTACAGAAATCCCAAACAGTAGCATTACTGAGACTGAAGAACATCATTACTCCAACTGTAGACTGAGATGTCATAGTCAAATCTAAGGTCCTCTTTATAAACTTTATAAAAAGTATGAGACGTCATATTTTAATACAAATTTGTTTTAACATTTGTTTAACTTACTTGCTTGTGTTTTAGAAACATGTTTCTGGAGAAAATCAACTATCTGGGCCAAAACCTTCTTATTGCAATGTGTTGATAATTTTTCATCACACTCATAACACCTGAAATAATATAACATTTAAGTGAATATTATGAAAGCATTTTCGATAATTTTATACATAAGGCAACACAATTGAAATCTAATTACTTTTTGTTTTGAAATTACGTGAGGGGTAGAGAGGAGGTACCAGGTAAGTCTAGAGCAGTAAGTAGGGGACAGAGCATTCAGAGTCTTATGGGTCAACTGAAACTTTTATTAATTTATCCTAAATGTAATGGAATGCCAGGAAGGTTTTTTAAGTAGGGAAGTGATAGTAGCCAAATCACATTAAAAAAAGAAAAACTTTGACTAATATGTGTGGCACTGTAGAATAAGCACTGGACTGGTAACTGCAAGGTTAGTAGTTATAACTCGCCAGCCACTCTTGGAAACCCTATACAAGGTCTCTATGAGGCAGAACTGACAAGACAACACACATGAACAACAAGTGACTAAGCTAGAACAACAGAAATGGAAACAGATTAGGACAGAAGCAAAAGATCTGGAGAAAAGTAGACACATATTTTTTCAAGTAGGGAATGCAGTGAATTAGATTAAAAAGACGAGGAAGAGGAAAATGTCAAAATACCTGTCATGGCAGGAGAAAAGTGAGAATTTATCAATAGTTCTCAACCAGAGAAAATTTTGATGCTCAAGGAACATTCTGCAATATCTGGAGACAATTTTAGTTGACGCAACTTGGGGAGGAGTTATGCATCTGGCAACTAATGCTGCTAAACACACTACAATGTACAGGACAGTGCATCATAACAAAGGACTATCAAGCATCAATGCCAATAGTGCTGAGGTTGAGAAATCGTAGTCTACATGAAACAAAGCTGGTTTTAAGTTAATATTCGTTAAAACTAAGGAGATTATATTTTCTGTGTACTTCTGTTAAAAGGTTTAAAAAAATAGGATAAAAAAGGGGGACAATCACTGCCAGGTTTCTGGCTTGATTAATGGAGGCACCCCTTAGAGTGATGGGAAGACTGAAAGAGATAGGTGTTTTCAATTACTTGGAGTTTATTTGGGAAACTTGAAGAAGAGATTTTTAAAAGCATATTCCATTTCAAATTTACTCATTATCCTATATATTTATTAATATATATTACTATGACCTGTTTTGTTCATCTCCATGAGACCCAATGATCAAATAAAAGTATATGTTTGAAACTGTTTTATAAACTGTAATGTGTTAAACCAACACTACTTTACATGTTCATCATCTTCTCACTTAAAACTCTTAGTGGTCCTTTGGGCCCTTGTCTAAATAACACTTACAATGCAGTCACGTGTATATTGAATACCTGCTCTATCACTTGCCCAAAGAAACAGAAACACAGATAGTTCTGTGAAGAAATCAAGCCACAAAAAACATCTCTTTCAGTAAATCATGATAAAATTTACACAACTTAATAACATTTAGCAGGATTACATTATAATAACTACTGCCACTGAGTCAATTCTAACTCATAGTGACTGTGTATAGGGTTTTCAAGGCTGTAAATCTTTATGGAAGCGGACAATCTCATCTTTCTTTCTTGGAGTGGCTGGTGGATTTGAACTGCCAACCTTGCAGTTAATAGTCTTTACTGAGCTGTCATACTATGACATTATTCCTCTTTCCTTTGGCTTCAAAGCATCATTTACACATTATGCTCCCCTCTCTTTTCTCATTCTCCCCAATAATGTTACTTGAAACTACCACCACCAACAAAAAAACACAAAAGCAGAATGTTGTTGTTAAGAGCCATTACATCATCACTAAATCCCTGTAGCTGTATTAAATTAAAAACTGATTTCCTATATGATCCTTAAGGAGCCCTGGTGTACATGTTGGGCTGCTAACCACAAGGTCAGCAATTTACATACGATGGTTGCTCACAGTAGAAAGATGAAGCTTTCTGCTCCTGTTAAGATTTACCACCTCAGAACCCTATACAGGGTTGCTATGAGTTGGAACCTACTCAAAGGCACACCCCCACCACCATATAAACCTTATATGAAGGGGCTTCAAAAAGTTCACTGAAAAATGGAATTTAAAAATAGATTTTTTTCCATGAATTTTTGAAGCCACCTAATAATAACTTACAATAAAAGTATGAAATTAAAATACTTTTTGTCTTGAAAAAAAAGTTGAGAATCCCTGAAAATTAAAGAAACCTAGGAGTCTATGGGAGTGCAGTGGATTGATGGATAAGCACTGGACTGTGAACCACAAGGTTCACAGTTCAAGACTGCCAGCTATTCCATGGAAGAAAGAGGCTTTCTGCTACCACAAAAATTTAGAAACCTATACAGTGTCACTAAGAGTCGGAACTGACTTGAGGGCACTTAACAACAACGACAAAGGCGTCTACAGGTTCTACTTGGAAAAGTATTGTTGTAAAATATAGGGACACCTTTTCAATACAGTGCCCCCTTATACCACTTGATTATGTTAAATTTTACCTGAATCCTGTGAAAACAGCAATGATTAAAAATATTTGTAACCACATGTGTTCAGGAAAATGACTTACTGAAAATAAACAATGCCAGACACCAAAACTCAAACAAACCTATTGCCACTGTGTAGCTGCAGACTTATAAGGAGTCTTGTTTGGCACAGCTAAGTACTCGGTTGCTAACCAAAACCAACAGTGGCTCTCTAACAGAAAGATGTGGCAGTTTACTTCCATGAAGATTACATCCTTGGAAACCTAACGGGCAGTTCTACTCAGTCCTATATGGTAGCCATGACTCAGTTGTTGTTGTTAAGGATCGTGGAGTCGGTTCCGACTCATAGCGACCCTGCACAGGGTTTCCGAGGCTATAAATCTTTACGGGAACAGAAAGCCTCATCTTTCTTCCGTTGAACAGCTGGTAGTTTCAAATTGCAGACCTTGAGGTTAGCAACTCAATTTGTAACCACTACACTACCAGAGCTCCTTGTTGTTGTTGTTAAGTGCTGTCGAGTCAGTTCCGACCCGTAGCGACCCTGAACTGGGTTTCTGAGGCTGTAAATCTTTATGGGAGCAGAAAGCCTAATCTTTCTCCCACGGAGCTGCTGGTAGTTTCAAACTGCTGACTTTGTGGTTCGCAACCCGATTCGTGACCACTATACTACCAGAGCTCCTTAAATGTGGTCAAATTCCTCTTCCTTGTTTCAAAAAGCAATTACCTGAATTGATTGTATCCAATGACCAATCATAAACAAATGCTAACCAAACTGGTTAGACGTCTCCCCTCCCCTCAAGTCTCTGAACTTTGACCCTAAGCCAGAGCTAACATTCCTTCTTAGTTGTCATCTGGTAGGCTGAACCCATGTAAAACAGAATGAAATGTTGCTCACTCCTGCACCATCTTCAAGATTATTAGTATTGCTCAAGTTCATTATTGTGGCCACTGTGTATTCTGAAGGTCTTCCAGTCTAGGGGGTTTGCCTTCCAGCACTGCATCAGACAATATTCTACTGTGATCCAAAGGGTGTTCATTGGTTAATTTTCAGAAGTTGATCACTGGGCCTCTATTCCTAGTCTGGAAGCTCTGCTGAAACCTGTCCATATGATAATCCTAATGATATTTGAAATAGCAGGGGTACAGCTTTCAGCATCATAGTAACAAGCAAACCACTACATTAGACAAACTGACAGATGAGTGGTAGAGCCAGCAAACTATCCCTTTTTAAAGGCCCCCTCCTAGAGAACAAGATGGCCTCAGAATAAAACATTTTGATTTACCATCTGATGACTTCATCCTTTTATCCTACTTATACACACTTGCGTTTTTCCTAATCTTATTTACTCTCATTCTCTTCATAAAACAGGGAGGGAGGGAGGAAGAACTTTTCCTAATTCTTAAGAGGTTTACTGATCGTATGGTCAGAGTGTTCCCTCTGTTACACAGACTTCTTACCCCAATTATAATAGTTATTTTGCCCCTTATTTCCCCTTTTCATTCCGAAAAAAAAAAAGTCTTTTTCCCTATAAAAGTCTGGCTTTGCTTTTTTATTTGACACAGTAAATCAGTATGGTACGCAGTAAGAGACTATGCATCAAAAGACTTTTTAGCACACCTGTGTTTTCCATTTGTAAACATACAAAAAAGTAAATGATACTCAATTTCCTCCTATATAAAATAAAACTCAACCAGGTTCTCAGAGTTAAGCGGCAGAATCTCCTAAATTTTGATTAACTACCTATGTCCAGGCTTTGCCTTGCCCCTGCAGAGAATCTAGATACCACTTAACTACTTGAAGTATTTTTAGTTCTGAACTCTGAAATTCTATATTAGCAAGTTTATTAAGAAAAATCAATTGGAAAAAAAAAAATTCTTTACAACACAAAATTTCAGAGAAAAGTGAAGGGATGGCTAAATTTTTTTCCAATTTAAATTTTATACATATGGGTAATATTAATTTTCTTAAATTATCCTATAGTCTCTAAGCTAAAAAGGGATAACATCTTTAAATAGCTTATCATGTAAGAAAGCTTAATACAAAATGGTATTTTTTCTATTGGGTGAGGACTAACAAAATGCCACTTACCATATAATCCAGGTGCTCAGGCTAATTACAATACAATGGGACTCTGTTCTGGAACTCTTGAAGTGCTTCAGTGAATGCTGGCTTTCTGAGTTTTTACCACACCCCTGAAAATGAACAGAATGCTCTTTGTATGGTTTAAAATATATAAATTTGTTTCAGATTAATCAAAGTTTCAACTATAACTCAAATTTATACTGAAAAGGGTTTTATTTTTTTAAACTTCAAGCAGAAGGGAGAATTTCAGAAAGCAACATAAAGAACTAACTTTATCCAAAGAATATGGTCTTTGTCTTTGTTGCCAGAGCAGTAACCTCTAAATCCTTGGCTATTCCTCTGTCACTGAAAAGTCTGATAAGGTCTCCAGAACATACCTGAGAGTTTATGGTAATAACTGATAAGGGGACTGGCCAAGCCTGAGAAACCACCACTTACAATCAGTCAACCTGAAGTGGCAGAGAAAGCATTTAATCAATCATACTAGCTAATGAAGGCCTAGTAAAGGCTCTAGACAAGGAAGCTCCAGGGCCTTCCTAGTTACCCTCCCATACTTTGCTCTATATGTGTTAATTTCTATGCACCATACCATAATAAAACTGTAATAGTAAGCATATCACTTTTCTGAGTTCTCTGGTCATTCTATTTAATTATTGAACCTTTGGGAGTAGTGGAGCCAGCAGGTTCCAAGTGAGGGCAGCCCTGAGGATTCCAAGCTTACAGCTCACATCCTGAAGATGTAGTGGGAAACTTGTAATTTTTAGCAAGCCGGTCTAATGTGAAGGTGTCATGGGAACTCCTAATAGCTTGTGTCTGATGGGGTCTTGGGCAGACTTGGCAGTCTGAAGGACTATGCCCTTCAACCGGTGAGGTCTGCTTGAACTCCAAGTAGTTAAGGTCAGAGGAGAAATGATGTATGTACAGCTGGTGTCAGGGCAGAAACAGGACAGAGGGGAACAGAACTGACAATAACTTGGTTTTTATTTCCATACAGTTTCATGTTAGAAAAGGGAAATGTGGGACTTGATATTTCCAAACAAATACAGATTATTATTAATTTAATGTCTTGCAAATAGATTAATTTGCTTTTTACTATATTGTATTTTGTAGTCCTGGAGTGGCACTGTGGGTTAATGTGCTGGACTGCAAGGTCAGTTTGAACTGGAAGGCTGATGGTTCAAGCTCACCAGCCGCTCCTTGGAAACCCTATACAGGGTCACTATGAATCAGAACCAACTCGATGGAACTTAACAACAACATACAGTATTTACTGAAGGCAATCATGAGCAAAGTTAATATCCATTCAAAATGTATGCATATCTGTCTTGTGCATTATGGGATACTGAGGATCCTTGTAGGCCAGCAGTTGCCTCTATATCCCAAAACACACACACTTAGCAACATTGTGACAAATTCCATCCCAACTCCACTGAGAACTACTGATCAGAATCAAGTTGATAGTGATTAACAATATGTGATAACATAATGATTAAAACTATGAAGGTAAACTTGGCAGAAAAAAAAGAAACCTGAATTTTTAATATTTTTCCAGTGAATTAAATAACACTGAAGTAGCCCCAATTTCTAGACTTTCTATGTGAGACAATAAAGATTCCTCTTTTTCTTCTTCTACAGAAAAAAAAGGTATACATTTAAATTCATTTGAAAATTCCTTTATCATAGATTAATATATCAACAGATTTTAATTTGTGAGATACATTAGTTTTTAAAAGAGTAGGATAATTTTCTTTCAGAGACAAAAAATGAACTTTGAAAGATTTTTTTTAAATCTTGGGTTAATTTATTAAGTACATACAAATATGTAAAGACAGGTCGAGATTTGGAACTATTTTTAATAGACTGGATTCCCTTCCAAGGTATTTACAAATCACACATGATTAATTTCTGAATGAAGCATAATTTTTACTTTAAAAAAGCAAAAACAAATCAAATCAATTTATCTCAAGTCCTTTGCATGACCAATAATCCAAATGACAATAAGCATTTAAGAAAAATATTTGAAAGACTCATACATAAATAACACTTTCCTTACCTGAAAACCACACTTGAGGCATAACCAAATATCAGAAGTAAGCACTGGCTGTCCATCACAGAATTTTCTTTGTTTTAAACATTCTGAACAAACTGACCACAGATTCTCAGCGACTGCTTTCTTTACATGATTCACGCTGATAGCATGACTTACATGTTGGCAAATTAAGGCTACTGAAAAAAACAAAACAAAATTTGAAATACTGTTGCTGTTAAACCAAAGTGCTACCGTTAACAACAAAATGCTGTAACTGAAAAGCACAGATAGGATACAGGGTAGAAAGGGATGGGCAACTTAGACATTGGCTACCTAAAATGAAGGGGCATTAAAGGCACAAAGTGACTGGCTTACAAGGTTTCAAGAGGGAGTTTAGTTTAAAAGTGTGTGTGTGGGTAGAAAAAGTCCCTACTGAATAGTTTTCATGTTGTCTAAATGGGTCTGGTAAAAAGAGATGGGGATAAGATTCTTATGATTCAATAGTGGGTAACTGTTAATGACTAATTGCGACTGTCACAATTGTAAAGGTAGAAGTTTTGTAACAAAAATAGGGGAGTAGTTAATCTTACAGTCCAGAAACAGAGGACCCTAGAACCATCAAGGGAGAAGAGCACAAGTGGAATGCGAGACCTTATCCAGAGAAGCAGGGATGCCAGAGATGGAGACACAGATGGGGACATGGAGAGGGGGAGCAGCTGAGGACTCTAGATTCATGAAAAGAGTGGGACTGAGAGCTGGTGGCCAGAAGGCAGACTTGCAGAATGTGCCCTTTGGTGGTGTAAATTATTATATATGCTTGAGTGTTTGGAAAAAAAAAAAAGAGAGAGCTAAAAGGAATAGAGAGAAATACTGTTAACTGATGGTACAAGGTGGGGATTATAATCATTGTAATGAAACAAAGTATATGATTTGTTGAATGTAAAATTGATGACCGGCCCTGTAAACTTTCACTCAATTTACAATAAATACTTTAAAAATACATATATAAATAAAACAAAAAGCACAGAGCTTTAAAAAGAAAACCAAAAAAACTCAAAAGGATATATACTGCATGATTCCATTTATGTAACACTCATAAATATAATTACAAAGTTGGGGAACAGATCAGTGCTTGCCAAGGGACAGAAAGACGGGTCAGGGTGTGTGACATAATAGGAGTCTTGTGGTGATAGTATAATTAAGTATCTTGATTACTGTGGCAGGTGTATAAAGCCACAATAAAATTGCATGGCACTGAGTACACACATGCACACACACTCAAATACATGTATAAATGGTGAAATACAAATAAATGTTATGGACTATATCAAAATAAGTTCCTGGTTTTGATATTTACTAGAGTTTTACAAGATGTAAGTATTGAAGGAAGCTGGGTAAAGGGCTTACAGTATCACCCTGTCCAATTCTTTGTACCTTCCTATGAAACTATAATGATTTCAAAATATAAAGCTTAATAAACAAACTAATTAAAGGAGATAAAACACTTACTGAAGAGCTTTTAGGTGCCAAAGGAGTTTTGGTGGCACAATGAATGGGTAATGTGCACTGTGCTGCTAACTGCAAGGTTAGAAATTCAAATCCAACAGCTGTTCTGAGGAAGAAAGATGAGGCTTTCTGCTTCCATAAAGATTTACAGCCTCAGAATCCCTGTACTGGGTAATTATAAGTCGGAACTAACTCAGCAGCACAAAACCAGCAGCACTACCACTGCTATGTGCCAAACACTCTGAATACACATTCTTTCCATCAGGTTATACAAGTAAAATCTTTTCCTATAGACTAGCTTTGTTATGATGCTATTTTGTTTATCATTGGAATGAACAGAGAAAGAAACAAACAATGGCATTAATTTACAGGAACTCAGAATCTTTATTCTTAATGGATATTCCCAAGTAACCAATTATTTTACCAGGCCCCTAAATTATCCTTTACAACAATTTCCCACTATGTGCTGCAGTGCACAGAAACAAATGGCCAAAAGAGACCAAATATGTTAGTTCTTCAAATAATCATATTCTTTTTAATAGGGAGCAATTATACTTTCACTTCTCCCAAATGTGTGAACACTTCAATTTCTCCAGCTCAGATATTCCAAACACCAAAAGTGTAACTGCCCACTAAAATCAAACACTGAAGAAATAGACCGATAAACATTTCAACTCTCTCCAACTTTCCTTTCTAAATACAGAGCATTCCTTTGTACCTATTAGTTACCCAGAAAGAGAGGTTAAGTATTAGTTCCATTTCATCCTGAAGGCTAAAAATGCACCTAATTTTATCTGTGATAAATAATATGTAGACCTAAATGACAGATTTAAAATCCTAGTTTTAAACCAGTAACAAGTTGTAAGAATAGACATAGATATTTCAGGCAAGATGGCACACTAGGCAGACGCACTACAAGGACTCTACAACAAAGATACAAGAGACCAAATAAAACAGACACATGAAAATTCTGGCACCCTGAACTTCAGAAGGAAGGTTAGAGAGGTGGATGGAGTGCTTGTTGGGAGAAGAGGACAAGCAGGGAGAGTGAGAGAGGGATACTAACTGGTGAACAGCTGGCCAGACTCAACTCTACCATTTTGTGAACAGCTTTGACAGCAGAAGGCGGCCTGGCAGAGCAGATTCACACAGTCGGAAAAGGTGCAATTTCTTCTTTTTCTCCACTTCTCTGGTGACCAGAGGTGTGGCCAGCTCCCACTCTCAACCACTCACAGAGCAGATCCTGCTCTCTGGAAGTTCAGAGCCACACCAGTGAGTGGGGGCCAACTGCGCTGCTTTGGTGCCTGCAGTCAGGTGGGCTCAGCTCCAGATTTATAAAATATGCAGAGCCACCAAACCAGCATTTAACCAGTCACCCTGTCCTCATCTATTTAGGACATTCCCTGGAGGATGGCATTATGCTTGGTAAAGCGTGGGTAGACATAAAAGAGGAAGACCCTTAACACACTGGCTGCAACAATGGGCTCAAATATAAGATTGTGAGGATGGTGCAGACCTGGCAGTGTTTCACTCTTTAGTACACCGTGTCACTGTAAGTCGGAACTGACTTGATGGCACCTAATATCAACCGAAAATTTTTGGTCACTAACAGAGAAAGTACAGCTGGAGAGTGTAATACTGGCCCTGCCACTGTGTGACCTTGGGCAAGTCATTTCATCTCTTTGAGCTCCAGTTCCTTCATACACAAAACGGGCATAAAAATAACTCCACTGCAGGGTTCTTACAAGGATTCAATGAAATCTGTGTATATATCATACATAAGGGTTCTAGTTCGGCAATGCAGAATAATGTGCTGAACTGCAAGGTCAGCAGTTCAAACACAGCAGTTGCTCCTCAGAAACCCTACATGGGGTCGCTATGGGTCGGAACTGACTCAATGGCACTAAACAACAACATATATAAGGAGCTCTGGTAGCATACTGGTTACAAGTCAGGCTGTTAACCTCAAAGTCAGCAGTTTGAAACTACCAGCCATTCCTTGGGAGAAAGATGAGGTTTTCTGCTTCCAGAAACCCCATGCAGGGTCTCTATGAGTCAGAACCGACTCCACAGCACACCACCACCACTATCAAGGGTCATAAAAGAAGATTTAAGCAAATGAATTCCAAAGACTCAAAATCATAAAGACTCTGAATCAATTCTAAGCTACTTTATTTGTTAAACAAAATCTCAATGAAAATCAAAACAAAACAGGATACTTGGAACTACACAAAAGCTGATTCCACAATTCATATAAAAAATAATGGATTCATTTATTAAAAACCTATATTGCTAGCTACTTCTTTTCTTCAGCACTCAGGATTATCATGATTTACCAGCAATGTCATCTGAAGAGTCTTCATCATGGGGTACAGCAATAGGCCTTTTATTTCTTTTGGCTTTCTCAGGTAAAGCACTGGAAGGCTCCTTCACCCGCATCTGTTATTTACTGAAAAGATTGAGGGAAAAAATTAATACACGTCAGCCCTCAAAATCAAATCTTACATATTTTATTTACTGTATATTAAAACTAAAATGACTTTGATATTAATTGGTCTGGTAAATCAACAGAAGAAGAGGGAAACATCAATCATAGCTAAAGAAACGAGATAATTCCTCAGTAAACCAATAAAAAAATGGTACATTCCATTTGACTGTTTACTAGTCCCTAGATATATAATGTCCAGTTGGAAGAAAACACTAAAGTTTTGGTTAACAGAATGGACGCAGACATGGTATGTGCCCTTTGCCCTATTGCACTAGCTAGGAGATAGGAGCTGAAAGAGCCACGCAGGACCAGCGATGGAAGCCAGGGGTCAAACAAAGTAAACCCACCCTCCCTACCTGTGTTGTAATACCTAACTCTCGATTATTGAGAGAGAAATAATTTCTGTCTTCTTTATGCTAATACATTGTTTTCTGCCTCTTTTTTGGCCACTTTTTTAAATACAGAAAATTTTTTTTAACATTGATAAAAGAGTAAATATCATGAATGCCCTTACGTTATCTAGATCACGCAACTACTAACATTTTGCCCTATTTGTTTTATCATTGTTGTTGGTGTTGTTGAGTGCCACCAAGTCAGTTCCGAACCACAGTGACCTTGTATAGGGTTTCCGAGGAGCGGCTAGTGAGCTTGAACTGCTGACCTTGCAGTTCAAACTGACTTTGCAGTCCAGCACATTAACCCACTGCACCACACTGGGGCTCCTGTTTTTTCAGTATATATATATACAAGTACATACATCAATTCTGTGTGTAGAGAGAGACATGCATACATATGCTTGTTTTTGTTGCTCCTAAGTACTGTTGAGTTGGTTTCGACTCATAGCGACCCTGCATACCGGGTGGTTTCTGAGGCTATAAATCTTTTTGAGAGCAGAAAGTCTCATCTTTCTCCTGTGGAGCAGCTGGTGGGCTCGAACCACCAACTGTGTGGTTTGCAGACTAGTGCTTATCCTAGAGAGCCACCATCCTTCACATATATAGTGTATGTGTATATACATTTTTTTCCTTTTCTTTGGCTGAACTATGAGAAAGTAAGGACTCCTATTGTGGTGCTGCAGGATCAGCACTGGACTGCGAACCACAAGGTCAGCAGTTCAAACTCACCAGCTGCTTTTTAAAAACCCTGTACAGGGTCCCTATGAGTTGGAAATGACTCAGAGGCACTTAACAACAACATCTGACAATCCACCCCTAAATCAGCATAAATCTCTTGACATTCTTCTACATAATCATATCAACACTTCTAAGTAACAGTAATTCCCTAATATCACCCAAAAGTGTCTTCTCTAGGTTTTCTTGTTTTCCCTCTCACAATCCAATTACAACTCACACTTTTCAACACCTCTTTTCATTCACAACAGTTTTCACACCTTTTATTTCTCTATGACATAGGTTTTAAGAAACCAGGTCAGTGATCTGAGTCTCCTGGGGATCTATTAAAAAGTGGATTCTGATTCAACAAGTCTAACATAGGACCTGAGATTCTGCCAATCTAAACTACACTTTAAACAGTAAAGTTATATAAAATCCCACAATGGATTTTCTATTCCTTCACTATGTTATATACCTCAATCCTTTATATTTCTTAAAGACCCAAAGTTAATTCTAAAGGTTTGGGATAAAACTTAAGCAGTTTTTATGCCACTGTATTTGGGAGTTTCTGTTAAGAGTAGCTAAGCCTGAACCCTAACTAATACTGCCTGTTCTCTGACAAAGCGATATAGCAATTTTTGTATCTGTTTTTGCGATCCAAGTCGAAGACCTAATTTAATACTAAATTATGAATCTGCTTAGTCATTCTTTGTTCCACATAAGAGAGCTTGAATATTTATTATCTTAAAGAGTCATTCCTTTATGTCCTAAGTCATCACTAATTGAACAGAGTTGCCACAAACTAATCTTCCGGGTTACAGAGGCGTGCAATGCCTAAGAGTTCCTTCAATGTCTAATCTCTAACTACCTTCTCTCTCCAAATTTCTACTTAGCCCTACCATTGTAATTCTGAAAAACCACAAATCCTCTGACCATAACTTCCAGTTCTGCAAGTTTGCTTGATCAGCCAGTGCATAAGCTGACAAAAAGCTGCTTTTCAGCAAGCATTCCCATGATCACTGAAGCAGAGCAGGGTGAAGGGGAAACGGCTAAAGGAACATTAGCTTCTAAAACCTTTACTTGGAAGCCACAAATGTCATGACTTACCCATCAAAGCAAGTCACATGGCTACATTTAACTTCAAGTAGATGTGGGGGTAGGTGTCAATCCAACCTTACCACAGACCCAGAAAGAGGTGGGCCAGAATACCTGTGCAAAGTCCACTTGGCAGAACACCAGTCCTAACCACTTTCTCCATGCCTGCATTCAATCCATTGGAAAAGAAAACACTACCCTCCACGACTTAAAGCTTTGCTTCTCTCCTCAAACCTTCAATGCCCCCATCTCCCCACTCACTCTGCAAAAACAAAAACATCAAAGAGAGTGACCTAGTTCTTTACGTTACTGGTCTTTTCACTCCCAAAGCTACAAATTTACCTCCATCTATTTTATGTAATGTGGTGTCCTAAAGAGTAACGGGTATAACCAATGTAATCGACGTTAGGAAAAATGGTCCTAAGAAACTGTGATACAGATCCACCCTAGATGAAGACGAGCACAAACACACAGACAATGCTCATTTGCAAAATACCCAGAACCAGACAACAGACTTAGAATCTATAAAAGACCTGTACTGTTTTTTCCCTAAAAACACTAATTCAGCCTTGGCAAGACATAAATCCATTTCTGGTAATTTTTCTGATAAATGCTATGCCTAAAAATGCAAAATCATTTGGGCTAATAACCTATCTATTTAGCAAGCACTTATTATGTAAAAAAGAAGCCCTAGTGGTGCTGTGGGTGCTGTGTAAGCACTGAGCTGCTATCTGCAAGGTCAGCAGTTCAAACCCATCAGTTGACCAAAAGATAGGTCGTCTTGACCAAAAGATAGGTCGTCTGCTCCCATAGAAAGCACTTTGAGTCAGAATAGATTTTATCCTGAATCGTTTTCTTTTCCCATTCACCTTTTAGGCAAAAAAAGACAAAACAAATGTCCAATTATTAGAGCTTTAAAACATTTCCTATCATCAACACACACACACAAATTTGGAAATTGCGAGAACTCATATGACTCATAATTGTACTCACAGCACTGTCATGAGGATATAGAGTCCCTGAGTAGTACAAAACCATTAATGAGCTCAGCTGCTAACCAAATATTGAGGTCCACTCACTGGCACCTCAGAAGACAGGCCAATGGATTTCAGCTATTGCAAACGCTTCGGAGCCCAACTAAGTCATGGAGACAAGCAATTGGTTAGTAAGGGATCTAGTCTGATCACAGAGGGAAGAACACAGGCTGAACATTTGCAGGCTTCCTCATGTTCTCCCCCAGCAAGAAAAATGCAGCAATGTATGTGTGATATTTCTGCCCAAGGAAGTCCATTAAACACTCACTGCTGTGATTTGGGGGCGTGGCGACAGAGAGACTGACCATTTAGGAACACTTTGCCTAGCACACACCCAAATTCCAGACTTCCTAAAAGAAAATAAGAGTTTAGCATAAACCACATTTTTCACATGGTGGGTTGCTGTTGTTAGGTGCCATCGAGTCGGTACCGACCCATAGTGACCTTATGCACATCAGAACAAAACACTGCCGAGCCTGGGCCAACCTCACCACTGTTGCCACGCTTGAGTCCATCAATGCTGCCACCTGGCCATTCCATCTCGCTGGGGGTCTTTCTCTTTTTCTCTGACCCTCCACCTTACGAAACGTGATCTCCTTCTCCAGTGACTGGTCCCTCCTGACAGTATGTCCAAAGTATGAGAGATGAAGCTTGGCCAGCTTAGCCTCCAAGGAGCACTCTGGCTGCACTTCTTCCAAAACGGATCTATTGGTTGTTTGGCAGCCCATGGCACTTTCAATATTCTCCTCCAATCCTATAAATCAAAAGCATCAATTCTTCTACAATCTTCCTTATTCACTGTCCAGCTTTCACATGCATATGAGGTTATTGAAAATAACATGGCTTGGGTCAGGCGCACCTTAGTTCTCAAGCTGACATCTTTGCTCTTCAACACTTTAAAAAAAGGTCTTGTGCAGCAGATTTGCTTAATGGAATACATTGTTTGATTTCTTGACTGTTGCTTCCATGAGTGTTGATAGTTGATCCAAGAAGACTGAAGTCCTTGACAACTTCAATCTTTTCTCTGTTGATAAGAATGTTGTTTAATGGTCCAGTGGTGAGGATTTTTGTTTTCTTTACATTGAGATGTAATCTATATTGAAGGCTGTGCGCTTTGATCTTCATCAGTAAATGTTTTAAGTCCTCTTCACTTTCAGCAAGCAAGGTTGTATCATCTGCATATCACAGGTTGTTAATGAGTCTTCCTCCAATCCTGATGCCATGTTTTTCTTAATAGAACCCAGCTTTTCTGATTATTTACTCAGCATACAGGTTGAGTAAAAGTATGGTGAAAGAATACAACCTTGTCGCATACCTTTCTTAAATTTAAACCTTTCAGTGTTCCCATGTTCTGTTTGAACAACTGCTTCTTGGTCCAGGTACAGATTCCTCATGAGCACAATGAAGCATTCTAGAATACTCATACTTGGCAATGTAATCCATAGCTTGTCATGATCCACACAATCGAAAGCCTTTAAATAGTCAATAAAGTACAGGTAAACATCTTTCTGATATTCTCTGTTTTCAGAGACAAAGTGGGAAGACTCCCAAAATCAAAGTTCCCAGATGCCTAACAAAAGTCAACCCTGAAAGCCGGCTTTTCTAAAGACAGCAATCTCAGGCTTGTTGCAAACATGAGGGGGCTTCAAATACATGGTGGTGATTGTGGTGGTGGAGTTGGTTCCGACTCATAGCGACCCTGTATAGGGTTTCCAAGAACGTAAACCTTTACCGGAACAGAATGTCACATCTTTCTCCAGCGGAACCACTGGTAGTTTCGAACTGCTGACTATGAGATTAGCAGCCTAGTTCATAACCACTACTAAAAATCCCAATATCTTTTATTTTTTCCACTGTAGAATTTAACCAACTTTTAGAAAATTTATATACATAATTTTTGACACAATCTCCTTCCATTATCTTTTCATTATATTTTCCCAGAAACTTTCTGAAGCCCTCTGATGTTCTGCCCAATTTTTTGCATTTGGTTTTCCAAACGATATATTTTAGTTTTCACCCCAATAGTAAGGAGCTCTGGTAGCGTAGTGGTTACGAATCGGGCTGCGAACCTTAAGGTCAGCAGTTCGAAACTACCAGCCACTCCGCGGGATAAAGATGAGGCTTTCTACTCCCATAAAGATTTACACCCTCGGAAACCCTGTACAGAGTCACTAACGGTCGGAACCGACTCAACAGCACTTAACAACAACTCCAATAGTATCTAAAATCTGTCTTTTGGCTAATGTAGGATGTGAACCAAATTGTTTACAAATCTTGGTTTTGTTTCTTTTAACAGGCTACAGTGCTGGAGGATCAGCACTAGACTGCTAATTACAAGGTCAGCTGTTCAAACCCTATGCAGGGTCACTATGAGTCAGAAAAGACTCAACAGCACTTGGTGGTAGTGGGCCGTGGAGCCAATTCTGACCCATAGCGACCCTGTACTGGGTTTCCAAGGCTGTAAATCTTTACGGGAGCAGAACGCCTCATCTTTCTCCTGCAGAACAGCTGGTAGTTTCTAACTGCTGACCTTGCGATTCGCAGCCCGATTGTAACCACTACGCTACCAGAGCTCCTTAACAACATGTAAATCAAAACCCATGTTTTCAAAACTAACACATACTATTTTTTCCCCTACTCTTCAGGCATGAATTTTCATGGAAGTATGCAAGTAGAAGACACTTCTTAGAGGTGAGGACATGGTTATCAACTTTCCTTTTAGGTATCAAGTTGAAAACTATTTAACAACACTTACATTAGGTTTATTGTGTATCACCCTAGTTCTGAAACATTTCAGATGTTAACCCTTATCTTTTTCACAACTACTTTGCTGCTGCTGCTGCTGTTATTGTTTGTGGGGACTCCTGGTTGTTAGGTGCCATCAAGTCGGTTGGACACTATGCATAACAGAAAGAAACACAACATGGTTCATCCTGTGCCATCCTCACAATTGTTACAGTTGAGCCCACTACTGCTGCAATTGTGCCAATTGATCCTTGAGATAGGAATTACTAGTTGTAAGAGTCAATTCTGACTCATGGTGACCATATGTGTCAGGGACGAAGTGTACTACACAGATTGTCAATGACTGCATTTTTCAGCTACATTAGAAAGATCACCAGACCTTTCCTCTGAAGCATCTCCAAACTTCCAGTTAGCAGTTTACACCATCCAAGGGCTCTCTTAATGATATTTGTTATTATTGTTTACCCCACTTTACAGTCGAAGAGGCGGAATGCGGTAGCTCTGTGGAATAAGCACCATAACTACTAATCACAGGTGCACGGTTTGAAACCAACAGCTGCTCAATGGAAGATGAAGCTTTCTGCTCCCTAAGATTTACAGCCTCGAAAACCTATACAAGGTCCTATGAATCAGAAACTTAACGGCACTTAACAACGGGTTAAGCTATTGAGATCTGGACTGCCTACGGACCACTACAGTGCTCTAAACACTGCATGAAACCATCAGGAAAGCATAATCTAGATATGCTTCCTTCCGTTTATGAAGAGAAAATGCGACGAGACTGAGCGCTGGAGAGGGGTGTCAGATCGCTCAGCAATTAGGGCACCAAGTGGCGGAGATGCGGGTCCCTCCCCCGCAGTCCCTCCCGCTCCGACTCCCCCGCTCCGACTCGCCGCCGTCGCAGCTCGAACACCGAGCCCGCGGGCCGTCTGCGCTCACATGGCCCTCCGTGACGCCTGGAGCCCCCACGGATCGCGAAGGACAGGGGGCATTGATATCTGTTCTAGCCTCGTCTATGCTACACGAAGGGGCCAGGGTCGCGCAAACCAAGACTAACAAACTCAAACTGCGGCGAACCCAGCTCACCGCTCCAACTCACCCCGCCCGACCGGGCCGCCGTAGCCACTACCCGAACACACTGCGCCTGCGCAGCCGTCTTCGAGTCGGGAGAGGCGGGGCCTCATTTGTGTACCGGTGACTGGGTCGCCACTTCCGCCGGCTACGTGCCGGGGGTGGAGCCTGGCGCCTTGCTCGTATTCTCTACCCGCGCAGTTGGAGGACCCAATCTAAGAATAGGTTCGGAGAACTCAATTTTGTTTCGGAATACTGTTCTGGAGGCTGTAGCTGGATGCCTCACCTGAATGCCTCCAATTTCCCTCCGTCATACTCAAAGACCCATTTTTTACATTCAGCATATACCTATTTTTGGTAGGGGTGGGCAGCTGTTTTACCTATCGTTCTCACTTCCTGATTAGTAAATTACTTCGTTTGCACACCAAATTCCGATGATCTAATAATGGCCTCTGAAACCCTATACCGGGTCGCTATGACTCGGAGCCGACTCCACGGCACACAACCACTACCTCCACCAATAATGATGTACACATAGCATATGTTTAGTAAAAGTTGCTGTTAGTGCCGTGAAGTCGGTTCTGACCCATTACGACCCTGTACAGGATTTCCGAAGCTGTAAATCTTTACAGGAACTTTCAAGAAAGCCTCATCCTTCTCCCGTAGAGCGGCTGGTGGTCTCGAGCTGCTGACCTTAAGGTTTACAGCCCAATTCGGAACCACTATGCTACCAGAGCTCCTTTAGTAAAAAGTAGCTGCCTTGAAAAGATTTCGTGAGAATGATAAACATCCTCACTGGTTATGGACAGGTTCTAGAAGTATCCCAGTTTTCAACAATTCTTCAGTTAAGAAACCAAAAAACCATACCAAGCCAGTTGCTGTCAAGTGAATGCCAACTCATGCAGAACTGTGCTCCACAGCGTTTCCAATGCTGGTTTTTCTTTAAAACTTTCTTCCCAAGCGCCTCTGGGTAGATTGGAATCACCAACATTTTCTTAGCAGCCAGTGGTGTTGGTGGTGGTTATGTGCTGTGGAGTCAATTCCGACTCCTAGCGACTCTGTACAGGGTTTCCGAAGCTGTAAATCTTTAAGGGAGCAGAAAGCCTCATCTTTCTCCCAAGGAACAGCGTTAATTAACTATTTTGCACTACCCAAGGACCCCAGCCAAGGCACAGATGTAGTTTTATGGAAAGAGCAGCATTAGATGTTGGGTTAGAAGTCAGACAATACCAAAATTAAGCCAAGAAACTCTGATGACCTTAAAATTTTAATCAATTTCTTATGAAACATGTTGTTAATATGCTGCTATCCATGTGTTTCCCACTCTTAGCTACCCTATTTTCCAGGAACAGTTGGTGGATTTGAACCATCGACCTTGCAGTTAGCAGTCAAGTGCTTTCCAACAGTGCTACACTACTAAGGAGTCCTGGTGTGATGCTGTGGGTTAATTCGCTGGACTGCAAAGTCACTTTGAACCGAAAGGTCGGCTGTTCAAGCTCACCAGTACAGGGTCGCTATGGGTCAAAACTGACTTGATGGTACTTAACAACAACAACGGCATTACTATATGAAATATGGTAGTAGTAGTTATGTACTGTCGAATCGGGTCACACTCATCGGACCCTGAATAGGATTTTCAAGGCTGTGAATTTTTCACAGGAGCAGAAAGCCTCATTTTTGTTCCCCTAGAGCGTCTGGTAGATCTGTTTTGGAAGAAGTGCAGCCAGAGTGCTCCTTGGAAGCCAGGATGGCTAAACTCCGTCTCTCATACTTTGGACATATTGTCAGGAGGAAACAGTCGCTGGAGAAGGATATCATGCTGGGTAAGATGGAGGGTCAGAGAAAAAGAGGAAAACCCCCAACGAGATGGATCAGCCAGGTGGCATCATTGATGGCGTCAAGTGTGGCAGCAGTAGTGAGGTTGGCCCAGGATCGGACATTTTTTCGTTCTGCTGTGCATGGGGTCGCTATGAGTCGATTCCGACTCGATGGCACCTGACAACAACAACAGAGCGTCTGGTAGATTTGAACTGCTGACCTTGTAATTAGCAGACCAAGTTATAACCCATTATCTACCAGAGCTCTTATATTGTTGTTGTTAAATGCCTTAGTGTTAATTCTAACTCATAGCCACCCTGTATAGGGTTTTCAAGGAGCAACTGGTGGCTTTGAACCACTGACCTATTGGTTAGCAGTCCTGTGCTTATCCTGCAGCGCCACATTAGATGGTGTTCCCAAATTATTTTCATGTGGAGACCCCGCCATTTGTTTACATTGTAATCGTGTAAATCGTTAATTGTTGAATTATTGAGTATTGGTAGTCGCTCTGCTAGCATGTAAGTACTTCTGGGAAAACCTATATTTGTTGTTGTTGTGTGCCATGGAATCAGTTCCGACTCATAGTGACCTTATACAGGGTTTCCGAGGCTGTAAGTCTTTACTGGAGCAGAAAGCCTCATCTTTCTCCCAGTTTCGAACTGCTAACCTGTGAGATTAGCAGCCTGATTTGTAAACATTCTGTATGAGTCAGAACCGCCTTGACATTTAACACCACCACCAATTCTGTTAAAAGAAAACAGTCAAATTAAATTACACTCTACATTCTTTTTTGAAACTTTTCTCGTTTGAGAATATATATATGTTGGACATCTTTCCACATTAACCTCATTCTTTTGAATGAGGATTCAGTGACTGGATATCCCATTTTCTTTTCAGCTGTTGTTAAGTGCCCTCAAGTTGATTCCAAATCAGAGTGACCCTCTATAGGGTTTCCACAGGAGTGGCTGGTGAGTTTGAATCACTCACCTTTCAAATTGACTTTGTGGTTTATAGCACCACACCAGAAGTGCTATGGAGTCAGTTCTGAGTCATAATGACCATATATAGGGTTTCAGAATGAACATTCATGTTTGTCTACTTGTGCATATATTTTCAGTAAATTAATAGCAGTTGGAATTTCTGAGTCAACATATACACATTTTAACTCTTGAAAGACGTTGACGAAAAAGTTTGCATAAAAGGTTATGTATTTCCAAATCTTCATTTTTGTTTGTCTAATATGTGAGGCTTGAAGAAGATTTGTTATTGTTAGTATCGTTGAGTTGGTTCAAACTCATAGTGACCCTGTATAGGGCTTCTGAGGAGCAGCTGGTGGGTTTGAACTGAGGACCTTGAGGTTTGCAGTCCTGTGCTACTCCTACAGCACCACATCAGGAGTCCATTTGTTGTAGTTAATTGCCATTGAGTCGATTCCAACCCATAGTAACCCTGTAGAGGGTTTCCAAGGAGTGGCTGGTGAGCTTGAATTCCCGACCTTGCGGTTCAAATGGATTATGCAGTCTAGCTCATTAATCCACAGTGTCACACCAGGACTCCTAGGCATCCATTTAGGTGGGGTAAAATGGGGAGAATCCTAACTCTCTTAGTAGTACCCTTCTGCCCAGCATCCTTTGACTTGAACATGACTTATGACAAAACAAAGCAAAAGAAAAATGTGCTGTTTGATAATTAATGTTATTGTTGGTAAGTGCCATGGAATCAGTTCCCACTCATAGTGGTAGTGGTTATGTGACATGGAGTCAGTTCCTACTCACAGCGATCCTGCTCAGGGTTTCTGAGGCTGTAAATCTTTACGGGAGCAGAAAGCCTCATCTTTCTTCTGCGTAACAGCTGGTAGTTTCAAACTACTGACCTTAGAGGTTAGCAGCCCGACTCTTAAGTAGTATGCTAACAGAGCTCCTTCCCATTCATAGTGACCCTGTATAAGATTTGCGAGACACGACTAGTGAGTTTGAACCGTCAACTCTGCGGTTCAAACCCAACTTTTGGTCCAGTGCTTCATCCCACAGTGCCACACCAGGACTCCTGAGAGTTAGTACTTTCTACCAACTCAGTACTATTGGATCTTTCCCAGAAGAGTTAGACTATTTCTCCCCTGTTCATCTCACTTTAATCCCATCTAACTCTCCCCAAAAGAATTTGTGCACTTGAATTTTAGGAACAATAATCAAGTCTTCCTTTTGATGATATGTTTTTGCTCTTGTAGTTGTTGTTGGTAAGTGCTGTGGAGTTGGTTTTGATTCATAGCAGCTACCCTGTATTGGATTTCAGAGGAGTAGCTGGTAGATTTGAACTGCTAACATTGTGGTTCAAACTGAGATTTCAGTAGAGTGCATATTCTGTAGCGCCATACCAAGACTCTTAAATAAATCAAATTTGTCACTGTGCTAGATATAAGAACAATATTCATCTTTCAAAAAAAAAAAAAAATCCTGCAGAAAAATATTTCCCAAATCATGGACATTGGGGAAAAAGAATACTATATGTTCTTTGTAAAAAAAAAGAATACATGCCTTTTGCAAAAACATAAAACACACTAAATGTGATTCAGATTCATTAAGGCTAAGAACCTTGTTTCCACATCTTGTGTTCATACTTCCTCTGAATTTTGATATATATTCAGGACAGATTGGGGGATGTTAACAAATACTTGAATCTAAAGCTATTATAATCATACATTTGACACTTTAGCTCAAAGTTAATCCATAAAACAAATTACACAGAGACTATGGCTAAGTTTCAAATGACTTGGAAAATATTTATTGTAAATGATGTCATTGGTATAGAAATTTGCAGTGGTTTTGTTAATTATTAAATTATTGTCAACTGAATAATTTAAAATTAAAGACTTAATTAAATGATTCCTTAGACATATACTCATAGGTTAAATTTTAATTATGTTTGGGAACCAAGTTGAGAATAAATTTAAAATAAGTTAATTGGAAACAAACTTTAAATATGACCAATGGCTGAAAAATGACCGCTCAAAGACATCCACATCCAAATCTCCAAACATGTGAATGTTATCCTACCTGGCAAGAAGATTTTTTCAGATGCGAATAAATTAAGGATTTTAAGGTAAAGAGATGATACTGTATTATATGGTCCCAGTGTAATCACGGGTCTCCTGGTGTGGCACTGTAGGATGATCAGCACTGGACTTCAAACCACAGGTTAGGGGTTCAAATCCACCAGCTGCTCCTTGGAAACCATATACAGGGTTGCTGTGAGTTGGAACTGACTCGATGGCACTTAACAATAACAATGTAATCACAAGAGTCCTTAAAAGAGAATCTCAAACCAAGAATGAAGCAGGATAAAACAAGAGATTCTTCCCTAGAGACAGAGACTCTCCCAGAGTTTACAGAAAGAATACAGCCTTGTTAACACTTGATCTCTAGTGAGACTGCTGATCTATCGAATTGTAGATAATAAACGTGTTTTTAAGCCAGTAAATTTGCAGTAATTTGTTACAGTAACATTAGGAAATTTACCCTTTATAAACTAGTTACATATAACAGTGACAAACTTATCTTCAAATTTATTATAATATCAAATCGTGGGGATTCCTGCATGGGATTATTTTACTTAATTCAAGTAAATCAACTCTTGGAATTAATAACAATTCCTAGAAAAGAGCCCATTATTTTAAACTATGTGTTACAAAAAAAAATTACCTTAAATATAAATATTTTTACTTTAAAAATTTAAACTTATCTCTCTCTTTAAAAAAGCAATAAAAACAAAATACAAGCCTAACCTTTTATTTTCCCCCCAAATTGTTTAAATTTTAAAGTAAGACATACTCAGTTCATGATTGTGCTTGGATGGCATTATCCGATCTGGCCCGCGCTAAACTGGAGGGCGCTGGAGAGCCAGACGCGGCGCTTGCTGAGGCGGGAGGAGGAGGACATGTTTACTGCACAGCCATGGTGCTGCCTTGGGTGTTTCTCTGGCGTATGCGCAGAGCTGTTTTGGGGTCTACGGAGGCTGCTGTCTGTGGTGAGCTCCCGGTGGTTGGGAAAAGGGAAAGTGCCTAACCTGGAGCCCAGGAAAAGGGTGGCATTGATTTGAGTTCTGGTTTTTTTCAATTTCCAGTTGAATGCCAGTCTCAGTACACTTGACAACTGGAGATGTAGCAGTTCTTGTTTCTACAAATCCTGGGCTACTGAACTGGAGATATAACAGTTCTTGTTCCTTCAAACCCGGGACTTGGGATACTTTGCGGGACGCTGGGAGAGGAATAAACTTTGTTCCGGTCAGCTTATTCTTAATTGAGCAATGAAGGTCAACTCTGGGTTCAGAGGTGGTAGCAAGCGGGCCAAATGACCAGGAAAAGATATTCCTTTCAGATGGAACAGTGTGTATATATCATGAAGGAATGGTGAAAATAAATATTTATGGAAATTTATTACCATATATATTATGGAGTCCTGGTGGTGCTGTGGGTTAATGCGGGCTACTGCAAGGCGCGGTTTGAATCACAAGATTGGAGGTTCAACCGGCCGCTCCTAGGAAAACCTATACGGGGTTGATATGAGTCAGAACTGACCTGATAGCACTTAACAACAACAATAAAAATATATACGTTTTGTATATATATATATACACTGCTAACCTCAGGGCCAGCAATTCGAAACTACCAGCTGTTCCTCAGGAGAAATAGGAAACTTTCTGGTCCCATAAAGATTTAAAGCCTCGGAAACCCTATACAGGGTCGCTATGAGTCGGAACCGACTCTACGGCACACAACAACAACAAATATATATATATATATATACAAAATGTGGCACTGTAGGATCAGCACTGTACTACGAACCACAAGGTCAGCAGTTCAAACCCACAGTTGCACACCTTGGAAGCCCTATATGTAGGGTCTCTATGAATCGGAACCAACAAATACGTATGTATTCTTAAAACTTAATTAACAGCAACATTAAGTAATTAAGTAATGCTACTCCCATTTTACAAATACGAAACTAAGGAGTGAGCAAGCCAGAATTTGAATTTAAGTTTATCTGACTCAAAAAGTGACTCTTTACACTATAAAAATGTATTTGGTGGTGTTGGTAATATGCTGTGGAATCACTTCCGATTCATAGCAACCCTGTGTAGGATTTCCAAGACTGTAAATTTTTATGGGAGCAGAAAGCCTCATCTTTCTCCTGTGATAAAAAAGTATTTAGAACACGCTTATATTTTTGAAATAGCTGGAATATGGTAATTGGAGTAGAGGAATGGAGAACAGGAGAAAGCGTTGGTAAATTAAGTTGGTAAAGTGAGTTGAAAGGTCTTCTAGAACCTCAGAACTTGGACTTTATCCTGTGATGATGTAGGCTGTAGAAAGTATCCAAAAAAAACTTGTTAAAGTGCCATGGATTCAGTTCCAACTCATTGGTTGCTATGAGTTGGAACTGAAGCAAGGAGCAGCTTGTGGGTTTGAATCGCTGACCCTTTGATAGTGGTCCATTGCTTATCCTACAGTGCCACACCCAGATTCCATGAAAGTATCCTGGTTAAATTTACCAGTGTAAATTGTAGCTTTTTCAAGTGTTAGCCTCAACAGGTGAAAATCATACATAATCTGTATCACCTTTGAAACCCCCCCCCCCAAGAGATCACACATCATTTCTCATAAATCTCAAAATTTTTAAGCAGTGGTTAAGCACCAGATGAAGTAGTTGGTTTACTGGTAGACACCATGTTGTATACAAATAACATATTTTAAATAACAGAATCAGTATGGACTAGGAGCTTATAACATGTCAGGTTCAGGATTTGAGATTAAACCAAGGAAATGTATTTGTTTTAGGCTTTTGCTTACTGAGTGGAATGCCTGGTATTTCACTCTTTTTTTTTTTAAGCTTTTATTGTGTATTGATTGAATGAAGGCTTATAGGACAGATCACCATTTTTACATTCAGAAGATCATTGTGGTAATCCACTTTTAACTGATTATTTTTTTGGTCACAGTTATTGTTGTTAAGTGCTGTCATGTTAGTTCTGACTCATAGTGACCTTGTATAAGATTTTCAACGAGTTGCAGGTGAGTTTGAACTGCCAACCTTTTGGTTCAAACTGACCTTGCGGTCTAGTGCTTCTCCTACAGCGCCACACACTCCTTGGTCACAGGAGTATAGTTGAATTGTTACTGCTGTTAAATGCTGTCAAGTTGGTTCCAACTCATAGCGATCCTGTATACGTTTCCAGGGAGCAGCTGGTGGGTTTGAACCACTGACCTCATGGTTAGGAATCCAGTGCTTATTGGACAGCGCCACACCCAGAGTCCATTGTTGAATTAGAATAAGTTAAATATGAGTTTAACTATGTTGTTGTTTAGTGTTGTTGAATTTGTTGTGTGCAACAAAATGAAACTGTGCCATCCTCACAGTGGTTGCTATGCTTGAGTCCACTGTTGCAGTGACCACATCAGTTCTTCTCATTGAATGCCTTCTTCTCTTTCTCTGACCCTCTACTTTACAAACATGGTGTCCTTCTCCAGGGACTGGTCCCCTTTTCATTTAGTTAGTCACATTACTTGCTGTAGTTGTGTTTCTCAAAGGCTAAGTTGCAGAATCTTGAGTGTAACATTAAAAACAAACAAAAACACTACAATTACCCTAATTTTATAGTCTTTAACAGTGATAACAAGTATGAATTCAGCCTGCTAACATTTTATATTTTGAGATTTCACAAAACAGCTAGTGAATGAGAAATATTTGTATTCTGGCTGTTTTAAGATCTGATTATCTTTTTTAAAAAAAAATTAGTTTTTCAAAATTTAAAGATGGAAAAACCTATATTTTTAACTATTACAGTTATTTGTTAATTTTTCATCACTTTGTGTGTGTTATGGAGGAAGACAAATGAAAATATGAGGTTTTTATTTATTTATTTTTTACAACAGCAGAAGGTTTTTGCAACTTACTTTTGGCTTTTCTTCATTTGTAAGAGCTAACAGTATATACACATTTGGTTCTATCGGTTAAGGATTCTATGATTGTCAAAACAGTAATAACTTTGGAGAGTTTTAAGCTAAAAGGGTAAGTCAATGGAAGGATACCAGAATGATGTTGTTAAGTGTTGTCAAGTAATTTTCAACTCACAATGACCCTATAAAGGGTTTCCAAGGATTGAACTGCCAATCTTGCAGTTCAAAACGACCTTATGGTCCAGTGCTTATCATACAGCATCACACCAGGACTCCAAAATCAACAAACAACTAGCTGACCAAGGTTTGGGATTTAGGGATTGAATTGTGCCATCCCTTGTCCTGGCACTGCATGGCACTGCATCCCCAAAGTATGTGTTGTAAATTCAACCCCCCCCCTCCCCAACTTGGAAATTTAGCCATTTTTGTGAGGTTAAACTTTATGACTTCTGAACACATCATGTTTATAAATGGACTTCCTGTCTCAGATCTAAATTATCCTTTCATGTTTCTCATTAGTACTTTTAAGGTATTAATTTTTAGATTAAAATTTGGAATTTATTTGGAAGTATAAGGAATGATGTAAAAGTTTTGTTTAAAGCTTTCTCTTAAAGACTTGTCGCTTGCTCTATATGATCTACTGAATAAAATATAGCTTCACCATTAATTTGCATTGTTACCATTAACAGACTTAGCATACTCATATATGTTTTGAGTTTGATTGTGGACCTGGACTATAAAGCCTTTCCCCATGCTAGTTCTATACTATTTAAATCAATTTCACCTTATACTAATATTTTAAACATTTAAAAACAAACAAAAAACATTTAAAACTAAACTTGAGTATTATTGTTTGTTTACCTTTCTTGTTGTGGTCATTTTTTGTGAAATGTTACCACTGGTAAGTTTTTTTCTTGCTACTTTATATGTTAAATCTTTTGGGTTTTCTTTCAATAATCTGTTTTGAAATATTAGATATGTAAGAAATTTGTAAAAGTATTAAAACAAGTAAGATACTTTTGATATAATTCAGACCATTTATGTCCTTTTATAGTCCCAGATCCAATCAAGAATCATAAATTGCATTAAATTGTCATGTATTCTTAGTTTCCAAAGTCCACAATCTTTGTCTTTCATAACTTTCAACAATTTTTAAGAGTTGTTAAATGCCTTCAATTCGGTTCTTAATCATAGCAGACCTATATAGGGTTTCTGAGGAGGGGCTGGAAGGTTTGAACCACCAGCCTTGTGGTTAGCAGTCCAGAGCTTTTCCTACAATAGGACTCCTTTTAAGAGTAGAGGTTGTTTTATAGATTGAGTTTGCCTGAGATTTTCTTCTGATTAGATTTAGGGTACGCATTTTTGGTAAGAATACTGTAGAAGCTATGGTATGTCCTTCTCAGTGACTCATATCAAGGGGTCCATGAAGTCTCTACGTCTTGATATTGGTGATATTATTGTTGATTAATTGGTTAAAGTATTTTTCAGATCTCTCCCTTTGTAATTAATAAGATACTGTGGGTAGATAACTCTGTTTCTCATCATACTTTCATCTACTGATCTAGCATCGAAATTCAGCATCTATCAATGTTTCTTGCCTACAACAAATACACCTACTCCTCACTTATTGACTATCTTGTTATCTTACATTTTGCATCCATGATAGTAAAAAATCTATTATCCGACTGTTTTGTTCATTAGCAACATGTTGAGGTGTGAAGACTATAAAACTCTGTGATGTGTCAACGTGGCTGGGCCGTGATTCTCAGTGGTTTGACAATTATGTTGGCGTCCTTCATTTTCACATAACACAATTTTTGCATAATGATGTGGTCTTTGGAACCTAGCCATGTCAGTAAGTGAGGAGTGGGTGTAATACTGTATATTATTGGAGTGTTTGCCTAATGATTATTTTCCATTTCTGTTATTCCTTCTACATTAACCGGAATTCAAATGTAAAGAAAAGTGTCCATTATCCTTCATTTATTTATTCAGTTACATCCCTGTATCAGTATAAACTCATGGGTTTATTTTATGGATTATTATACAGTTCTTTATTATGTTACCAATTATTTAACAGAGATATAAACTGCCAGAAAGCACTTACAAGTGTACTTTAAAATGTCTCCACATCTAGGGGAGACACACAAGAATGCCCAAACTTGTAGACAGCACCCATTCAACCTAATTTTTTTAAAAAAATGTTTTATTGTGAATTATATGATAGATTACATGGGAGAACATTAGTTTTACATTCATTCTATCGTATATCGTTTCATTGCCATGGTTACAATCCCCTCCCATGCATCATCAACCAACCAAAGGGTATACCCTGCAAGCCTGCTCCCTATATTACACCCCCCCGACCCCCCCAGTCTTCAGCACACAGCCCCTCTCCCTCTCTGGATCTAAAGTCCCCAGCTGCTCCATCACTCCACGTCATCGTCTCTGCCTCCATTTCAGGCATCACTAGTTCTCTGGGTAGGCTCCCACATTCCGCTCTTCTCTGTGTTGATGGTCCTAGGGACCTCCGCTCCTAGACTAGAAAGTTAATTACCCCCTTCCTTGCTATAAAATGTCTACCTTTACATTTCCAACCCTCACAATCAGTCCTGATAACAATTATTCACTATTGTATCACAAGAGACCCATATGCATTTCATTTCATCAGCTACGCCTAGACAGATCGGATACTACTCACTGGAAATTCTACCTTCCTCCAGGCCCCCTGACTCTAGGTTCCCTCTTGAAAGCTTGTAAGTCAGCCACTTCTTGCCTTTGTAGCCCCCACCCCCATTATGGGTAGTCAATGTCCAAGTTGCCCATCCCTGTCTACTCTGTTTGTGGAGTCAACCTGACTTTGATGGCTTGATGATCAGAACTCGACTAGAGGAAGATTAAAAAAATTTTTTTTTAAATAAAGGAAACAAGTGTAAACTGCTACAGTTTGATGAACTTGAGTTATACTTATGTGTTGTTGTTATGTGCCATGGAGTTCGTTCCGACTCATAGCGACCCTGTACAGGGTTTCCGAGGCTGTAAATCTTTACGGGAGCAGAAAACTCTTGATTTTGAATGACTGGCCATTCTGTGGTTAGCATACTTTAATATTGTTGCTGTCCCTCCTATATAGCTATCTACTGCTTTGCTGAAAATCAGGCCACAAGGGTAAGTTTCGTTCCAGACCTGAAGGGTGGTCAGGGCCATAGTCTTGGGTTCCTTCAGTCTCTTCCTGACTAGTTTTTTTTTATATAATTTTGAGATTTGTTCTCCATTTTTTCTCACTCTTTGTAGTATTTTGATATTTATAAATTTATGGAGGTTTGTTTTGTGGCCTAATACATGGTCTATTCTGGAGAATGTTCCATGTGCACTGGAAAAGAATGTGTATTGCACTGTTTTGGGGTTGAATGCTCAGTACACATCTATGAGGTCCAGTTGGCTGATTGTGTTTAGTTCCTCTGTGTCTTTGTCAAGTTGCTTTCTGATTGTTCTATCCATTTTTAAAAGCAGTATATTTAAACCACTGACTATTATTGTAGATTCATCTATGTCTTTCTTCAAATGTATTAGAATTTGCTTTATATATTTTGGAGCTCTTTCATTGGGAGTATGGTTATGTCGTCTTGTTCAATTGCCCCTTTAATCATGAGGTAATGTCCATCTTTATCTATTATGCTGGTTTTTGCCTTAAAGTTTATTTTATCATTAGTACTGCTACTCATGTTCACTTTTTATTGCAGTTAGCTTCATGTATTTTTTCCATCCTTTCACTTTTAATATGTTTTTGTCTCTGTGTGCAAGATGTATCTCTTGCAGACAGCATATTGAAGGATCTTGTTTTCTTATCCATTCTGCCACCCTCTGTCTCTTAACTGGTGCATTTAATCGATTTACATTCATTGTAATTATTGGTAGGTATGGATTAGTTGCTGCCATTATGTTTTTTTTTGTGTGTGGTGATGCTGCTTTTTTTGTTCTTTGTTCTGCGTGTCTTCCTGTGCTGTCTTCATGCTTTTTGTGTTCTTTCTTGTGTTTCTTCATAGTTTTAATGTTTCCACGTTCTTCGTGGAGTTTCATTTTCTTGGTATGTTGTGAAGTGTTAATTGTCTTCGAGGTTATCTTATATTCCATTAACTTTTCCTTCCATTTAGTGCAGTCTGTTTTATCCTGTAATCTACCTGTCCTTCGCACCATTTGGATCTCTGTTCCTACATGTTTACCTTCTTTCACATTGTACTTATTTTGATCATAGTTTGTTCTTATACTTTTGTTCTGTTCTCGACTCTTCCATCTGTCGATTATGTTCTGGGAGGTGCTGCCATGTATTTCAATCTCTGGTTGTTGTCTGTTCTTGTTGGTTTTCAGCCCACAGAACTCCCTTTAGGAAGTTTTGTAGTGAAGATTTGGCTTTGGCAAAATCCTTTAGCTTCTGTTTATCCTGGAATGTTTTGATTACACAGTCCTATTTGATTAATAGCTTTGCAGGATAAAGGATTCTTGGTTAGCATTTCTTTTCTTTCAGTGTTTTATTTATGTCTCCCCATTGCCTTCTTACCTGCATGAGAGATGCAGCTTAATCTGATTTGCTTGCCTTTGTATGTAATACTTCTCTTTTCCCTAGCTTCTTTCAGGATTCTGTCCTTTTCTTTGATTTTGGAGAGCTTGATTATGGTATCTTGGTGATCTTCTTTTGGGGTCTATCCTTCCTGGGGTTTGTTGAGCTTCTTGAATGCTTTTCACTTTCAGGATGTTAGAGAAATTTTCCTCCAGAAGCTCTTCAACTGTTTCTTTTGTGGACTTGTGTGATTCTTCCTGTTTTGGGATGCTGATAATTCTTAAATTATTCCTCTTCATGCTGTCCAACATGAATTTTAGACCTTCTTTGGATTTTTTTATCCTTGTTTCTGCTTGCTCCTCCATCTTAGTGGTACTGAGAGATTTGTCCTTCAGTTCACTAGTTCTGCCTTCCAGCTCTTCAATTCTACTTTTGTCCTTTCAGTGTATAGTCTATTTCTGATTGTCTATTATTAATTGTTTGAACCTCTTTCTGTAGGTTTTGAATTGTTTCCAATGCTGTATTGATCTTATTTGATTGTTCCTGTAGCACTTTCCTGTCTTCTTCCTTATTTTTCTTAACTCATTGTAAAGTGTTTTGAAACATTTTAATTATTTTTCTGAATTCCTTCTCAGGCATTTCCAAAGGCGGCCTACCTTCCAGAATGGAGTCCAGGTCTACCTCTAGGTCATTTGTCTCAGACATTTGATCTTGTTTCTGCATGCGTGCTGATATGGTGATCTGTTGTTGCTTTTTGGACATGTTTAGTGTTTAGCTGTGGCCTTAATACTTAGTTGAGTGTGTGTTTTGGTATTTTTTATTCTTTTTGATTGCCTTCAGGTAGATATAATCAGGAGGTTGGCTTCCCTTTTCACCTTGCTTAACTAGAGTAACTTTTGCAGGTGTTGTCTGCCTCCTTGGTGTATGGCAGTTGGTACTGGTTCTTGCTTGGATTGTGGGTCTTTATAGGGTGTGATTATATCCTAAAATATGAAAGCAATTGCTGTCTTTTCTTGGGTAGTATAAGCAGAGAAAAAGCCCCCTTTAGATAAAATCGGGAACAGAAACAACACAACAGAACTAAAGAACAAAAAAACAAACCAAAACAAAAAGCCAGATTGAATACTATAGTTTATAATCGTGGAAAAAGGAGAGGAGAGAGAGAAGAAAGAAAGAAAAAAAATTCTGTAGCCTAATATGAGTGTAACTATATTGTCCTCTTTCAGCTTCTTGCCTTTAAGGCCATCTGATAAGTTTCAAGATGCCATTGTTCGTTGTTATGCTGTACCTCAGGATTTAGTTTTTGGCCTGTTTTGTTTTTAAACTCTCTCCCTCTCCACACCTCCTTTCTGGGCTTTTCCTTATTAATAAACAGTTCAGGTCTGGCTGTGGCTGTTTTGAGCTGCCTGCTTATAGCATAGTGGTTGCAAATTGGGTGCCAGCCCCAAGGCCTGCAGCTCGAAACCACCAGCTGTTCCGTGGGAGAAAGACTAGGCCATCTGCTCCTGCAAAGATTCACAGCCTCAGAAACCCTGTGCTGGGTCACACAACAAGCAAGAAGGCAAGTCTCTAAATGCTGAGAATCTGTATGCATGCGTGGTGGAAGAATCCTCTAGTGGTGGGGATGGGGTGGTGTCCACTCACTCAGGTACCCCCTCTAATGACCAGAATGGAGGTGCATAGACCAGTAGGGGCCAATGAACAGATACCAAAAAAAAAAAAAAAAAAAATCAGAACAAAGCAGAACCAAGTAGACAATATTGTCACCATTGCTCCGAGGTGCATTGGTCGTTAATTCCTGGTGGGTCTGTTCTCCCCTGCTTGGTCTCGCCCAAGTTGTTGGCTCCAGGCTGCTGCTGGCAGACTCTAAAGTATGAGATTTCTTACTTCTGTTATAAGTTCCAAAACTATAAGCCTTCAAACTTAAAAAATTCCTACCTATGTGGTTCAGAGTTTTGGAGCTCTACCCTGAACCTGCTTCATCTGGTATTCTGTGGTATTGCTGATGGTGATCTTTACTACCCCTCTACCCTATCCGCCAGCAAGCCCCTACTAATTACAATTTTTCAAAGTGCTCAAAGTATTTTATTCTTTTCAGGTTTCAGGACAGTAAGGGGAAGCTGCCACACTTTTTGTACTGCATCTAAAGATGTTACTTATAAGGAACTTAAAAATCTGCTGAATTCCAAAAACATTTTGTTAATTGATGTGAGAGAAACATGGGAAGTTCTTAAATATGGAAAAATCCCTGGGGCCATCAATATACCATGTAAGTGATATGTGCCATAAATTAAGCTAATAACATTTGTCATAAATATTTACTGTCTAAAATTAAAATGAAATTCTTTATACATTTTTCAGTGGGTGAGGTAGGTCATGCTCTACAGATGAACCCAAGAGACTTCAAAGACAAATACAATGAAGTAAAGCCATCCGAATCTGACAATCTAGTGTTTTCTTGTTTAGCTGGATTGAGAAGCAAGAAGGCTTTGGACACAGCATTATCTTTGGGCTTTAAGAGGTGTGTGGATAAAGCATAAAATTTGGATTCAAAAATGTTTATTGCAGTATTTCATATGTATTACATTTTTATTGGTTTATTAGGAATTTCTTATAATTCCTGTTTGTAATGTCGAGATAATAGGATTAAAAGTCTTTGTTTTCAGTTTACGTAAATGCAATGCAGTCTATTAAGTAGGTTTAGGGACTAAATAGGAGCCCTGGTACTGTGATGGATTATCAGCTGGGCTGGTAACTGCAACGTCAGCGGTTCAAATCTACCAGTTGCTCTGTGGGAGAAAAATGAGGCTTTCTACTGCCATAAATATGTTCTGGAGTCCTGGTGTGGTGCTATAGAATAAGCACTGGATTGCTAACCACAAGGTCAGTGGTTTAAACCCACCAGTCTCTCCTTGGAAAGCCTATACAGGGTTGCTGAGTCAGAATTGACTCGACAGCACTTGACAACAAGAACTAAATACTATGATGAGTAGCCATTGCATTATTTCATTTTAACATTGTTATAAAACAAGAATATGCTTACAGTACTATTTCATGCATGTTTTCAGTGCTCAGCACTATGCTGGAGGATGGAAGGAATGGACAACCTATGAAGTTTCAGACAGCAAACAAGGAAATTGATTTCTGGAATACATGTTGGCTCTGTCCTTGTGTACATGTACCTTAAGATTGTAGAATAAACAAAAGAATAAAAATCTATTCATGGCACCATCAGTTAATGACTGGGAAAATTCTGTGTTATGTCAATTACTTGTTGAATTGTTTTCTCATCTGTAAATTGAAAATGCCACTTCCTATTTCCAAAGGCTATTAAGGATTGTTGTGATAATGTTATGAGACTTGTCATGAACATGTAAGTGTTGAGATTCTAGGAACTAATTCTTAAGTAGTACAGTGTAGTTCAATAGTATTTCCAAATACCAGGTTACTTTAGTTACCCGTATGGGACTATTTGTGTTAGTAGAGTCTCTATTTATCATACTGCTGCTGTTGCTGTTGTGTGCCAGTCAGATCCGATTTATAGCGACCCTGTATAGGATTTCCTAGGAGCGGCTGGTGAGTTTGAACTGCCAACCTTGCAGTTTAAACCAACCTTTAGGTTCAGTGCTTCTCCTACAAAGCCACAACAGGAGTCCGTTGTTGTTGTTAGTGTGATTTAGTGGGTTCCAACTGATAGTGAACCTATGCACAACAGAACAAAACACTGCCCAGTCCTATGTGAACCTCACAATCATTGCTACCACTGTGCCAATCTAGCTAGTTGGGGGTCTTCCTCTTTTTCTCCGACCCTCCATTTTACCAAACATATCCTTCTCCAGGAACTGGACCCTCCTGACAATATGTTTTAAGTATGAGAGACGAAGTCTGGTCATCCTGGCTTCCAGGTAGCATTCTGGCTGTACTTCTTCCAA